>NC_056739.1:1998245465-1998545465 GCF_019279795.1 Protopterus annectens
TTTTCATAAAGATTTTATAATAGTTATTTTTCAACACTATTGGTCTCCAGTTTTTTAATCATCTTTTATCTTCCTTCTTCCATATTAATTTTAGTATTCCACTACATCATTCTTTATATATAAAAAAATAATCTCTAGAGCTATGTTGGGTACATGAATAATAATCCCTAGTTTACAGTTATCAGTAAATCTTGTTAATCAGAGAGCCAGTATATAGGCTTGTAGGTTTTGTTAATAAATGCCAAATAGAAGAATACATTGTACCAAGACATGAGGGACCCCATCTGTGACATTCTTTTTACTTTCTGAGCTGGCAACTGCAACTTTAATGAGATGTCATCTGTCTGACAAATGGTTTGTTCTCCATCTCACTGCATATGTGTTAATGCTCTCATTCACCAGTTTGTCAGTGATACCTGCATGGAGAATAGTATCAAATGCTTTAGCCAGGTCCAGATATGCTATGTGGACTACTAATCACTATCAAATGCTTTAGTTACTGTTTCAAAAAAGGTTTAAGAGGTTGAGACCTACCTTTGTTAAAGCTAAATTGAGGTAGATCCAGAACTAAGAGGCTATCAATGTCTAACTTTATGAGGCCAGGTGTGATGTATTCCAGGTCTTTATAAACAAGACTGATAAGACTGATTAATCTGTTGTTACTAGGGTCCCTGTGTTGAACTACCTTGTGTTGTGACATCACTATAGGTGTTTTTCAGACATTGGTGACTAAGCCCATGGCAAGACATGTGCTAAAGAAATTTAACAGAGGTTCCAGAAAGCAATACTTGGAGGTAATTATCAGGTTTCCTGATACATTATCTGGGGCTGTGGATATGGTATCCTTTGTTTTAGATAGAGCTGCTTGGGCTTGCTTCATAGTGTTCGGGGGAGGGATCAGAGATGGGGGAATCAGATGAGACATTACACTGGTAGGTGAGGTAAAGTGTGTACTAAATTTGTTAGCAGTTCTTTGTTATAATAATTACATGCCCTCTTAAGGTGGGTAGTAAGTGACCTCCTATAAGAACTTAGTAATTTCTTCCTTTGTTATGGAGTTTATTTATATGAGTATTCCACCATAATAGTTTATTTTTAATTTTTTTATAATTATTTGGCATGGATAGAAACTTTATTGATACAGATTTTTAGGTAAGAATAGACTTCAGAAGTAAAGGCCTTGGGTCCAGTTATACGGTTAATCTGTGGGGAACTACAGAGGAAATTACTTAACATCACTAAATAGTTACAAGACATTTCTTTCTGGGAAGTCCTTGGACACAGTATTTGTCTGAGGAATATCATTAGCTTTATATGTGAAAATCAGTGATTTACTGTCTGATTTAACAGCGAATGATACCCATGGAGATGTACTAAAGAAGGCAATATTGGTCAGGACAATGTCCAAGATATTTTGCCCCTCCCCCCATGATTCATGGATAGGGGTAACATGCAAATATTTTGCTCTTCTCTATGTTATTTGTATTTAAATATAAGGGCTAAAAATCATCACGGGATTGTAAGGCTAGGCTTCTAAACATCCTCATGGATTAATAGCCTAGTAAATATCTATGAGTCTATCTATAATTTAACCATTCGTTCAAAATCTTTAAAAAATATTTTTTTACTAATCCCATAAATTTTAATACATTTCATACCCTAATCCATCTGGACCTGCAGCTGAATCTCTATTTACTTGTCATAATACTTTCTCTAGCTCATTTAAATAAATCTCCTTTTCCAACTCTTTATTCTGTTTTTCTGTTAACTTTTTTACTTTCCATATTTTTTACTACCTTCTTTTTTCTTTAAACATTTTTTGTACATATTGTACTACACTATTCACAATTTTTTCCTGACTTCTTTCTATTTCTCCTTTTACATTTTTTATTTCTCTCATTACGCTGTCACCTTCCTTTACTAATCTGCTTTAGTAACTCAATACTTCTTTTCTTTTTAAAAAAATATCTTTGCTTATGTAACAATTCTTGTATTTTTTCTTGATTTCTTTTATATAATTCTTTTTCTTTGCCAAAGTACTTTCTATCATTAGGTTCTAAATCTTATTTATTTATTTATTTAACATTTGTTTAGTGGGAAAGTCATACTTGGAATGAAGCCAATTTTCAGTTGAGGCTCAGGGAGAAATGCTCCAGATGCATGTCTTTGTAATTTGGGAGGAAATTGGAGCACCCAGAGGAAACTCACATGAATGCAGGGAGGACACGCAGACTCCACACAGAAGGCACTGCAGCCGAGAATCAAACCAGAGAACCTCTTGCTGTGAGGGGACAATGCTACTGCTGCACCACTGCGCCATCCATCATTATAAGTTCTTTTATATTTTTCTTTCTCTACTTTTCTCACATCCCATTGTTACTGTAAAAACATTTTTTATATTTTTCCTTAAATATTATCTGCCATTCAGACCAAATTTTATAAAATGTTCTCATAGTAATATGAACTTTCCATAACTGCATTACTAATCTCTTTCCTTCTTCATTTCATGCTTTCTCATTTATCCATTTTATTCCTTTGCCTATTATTGTATATTGATTGTTTCCTTTATCTGTAGCCATACTGCAATATGATCAGAAAACCCTGTTTCAACTATCTCCCTTAATCCTATAAACCTTGTGATGCTATAAAGTAATCTATTTCAGTTCTATACAAATAAAAAAAAAATGGTGGCACCCTGTGTGGCTGCTGTTGCTTCGGCTGCACAGAGGAATGTGCATTATTTGTCTTATTTTAAATCAGAATCAACAAAAAAGGCAGAATCAGGAACAAAAACTGAAGGTATGCTGCTGAAATACTCCTGGAAATTTGATCCAGTCTGCTGTGCTCTGTGTTTGATGAGTTGCTGTTAGTGAGGCTTATAGGGCTTAACACACTCCAGGAACTAAATGAACATGGCCATACGTGCTTTGGTGGAGAAAACATGTGCCCCCACCACTCAGAGGATGCAAATTAAAAGGAGGAGGTGTGATAGAGCAAGAAAACATGGTTCTAGGGCTGGTATAACTGCAAGACTTAAAGCCATCCCCCACAGGCCTGCATTTCCATCCATGCTGCTTTCTAATGTTTGGTCTCTGGATAACAAGATGGTCACTTAAGGCTGGAACTCTCCTCACAGGGTAAGATAAGAAACTGTTGTTTGCTTATATTCACTGAGACATGGCTGAACATTAATATTAATGACAGTGCAAACCATGTGGAAGAGATGACATTATTTCCAACTGACAGGGATCAGGCTGTCAGTGGTAAAGCCAGAGGAGGGGGCATCTGTATTTATGTAAACAACAACTGTGAACTAGTCAAGACCCACTGCTCAGAGAACATGAAGTTTATGTCACTAAAATGCAGACCCTTCTACATGCCAAAGGAGTTTAGTGCCATGAGCATTACAGCTGTGTACAGAATACGCAAAAGGATATAGGCCCCCTCAATGTCCCAAGTCCAGCAGGGATGGCCCAAGGTGGACTACAGCTTAATTTAAATCAATGGCTTAACCGGCCATTTCCACTCAACAATTCTAAGGACAATTCCGGCTCTGTCCCAAGTGTTATAGAAGGCACTGATCTGCCCCACAAATTAAATGTTTTTGATCAAAAACTCATTAACCTTAGGAAGTTACAACTGGAGGTTGCCTATTTTGGAGAATGCCAGCGTTCCAAAATAGTACCTAAGGGGCTTTGTTCCTGGCAGTACTCAACAGGGTTAGAAGATGGTTCTACTTTCCATAAGGACCTTCTTTCACTTTTTGATAGGCATGGGTCAGAGCTTCTTAATCTTATTAGTAATCACTATCAAGAAGCAGTTAATATCTTGACAGAAGAGATAACTGACTTGGACGAGGTGATCAAGCAGGATGTTAATTTTTTGAGATATAGATATGACTACGAATAGATTTATACGAGCATCGACCAACACATATCTAAAATTACTACTATGAAAATTAAGAAACTTCAAAGAGATATTAAAGCTTATAAGGATGGGGTGGCTTATCCTAAGCCCCCTAAATCACAAGGTAATTACAAGGGGTTCATTTCTCGAGTCCCTGAAGTCCCGAGTGGAACCCAAGATCCCAGTTCCATTTTAGTTAACCAAGATCAGGATGAGGCCCTCGAAGTACCTTTCAGAGGACCAGACCAAGAAAATCAGATCAGAGGGAGTGACCGCTTAGCTCTACAATCTAAGTCATTTAACCCACCACATGAAACTGAAAGGGTAAATTTTCAGGATCAAGCCTCGCCACCACAGCAGTCACCGAACCAGAAGAACAGGAACAGATACAGGACCAGGAGGAATTAACTGAGATTATAAATGATTTCACATCTGCAGATCATCCCCCGTATGAGATAATATTTAATACAGGGATGGACTTTAAAATCTTCAATTACTCTAATTTAGTTTTTCCACATCCATTGATTGATTTTTTGGCTAAGGGTTTATCTTTTGTACCAACCTGGAGAGCATGTGTGGCTAAAACCACATTAGATCTAAAGCTTTTTGTGAGAAAGCTAAATTTACATCTTTTGTTAGGGGATCAGTCTACCCTGAATAAGCCTTTTTATATACCCAGTACCTATAATCCCCCTTTACACCCCTCCTTGGGTATTTTTGAACAGCTGTGTGACTTGGACATTCGTTTTTTACTTAATTCCAGACGTTCTGCCCACCACAATATTACCAAGGAGGAGAAGTCGTTATTGGATTTATTATGCAACTCTACAGTTAGAGTTATGCAGCCAGATAAAGGGGGTGGCTTGGTGGTAATGGAGACAGAGGATTATAACAATAGAATATCAGCCATCTTGGCCTCTGATACATATCGAGAGGTATTTAGAAATGAGCTAAACATAAACATGGCTCGAGTCCATTCCTATTTTGATGACATGTTCATCAGTGGGGTTATCGATCTGGACGTCTTCAATTTCATCTCTACACTTAATCCAAAAAATACCAGTCCTCTTTGGTAATCCAAAGATCCATAAAAACATCCAGGACACCCCTATGTGCCAATTGGTTAGTGCAAAAGGCAGCATGACATATGCAGCGGTCAAGGTAGTGGACACAATTCTCAAGAAATATGTATCCAGTGAACCCTATATTTCGAGGGATTCATGGTCATTTCTGGCTAAGGTTGGTACAATTCCATTTAGTACAGATAGCCACTTTTTAACTATCGATGTGATAGATTTATATTCATCTATCCCTCATGATGTGGCAGTGGAATGGATCCAAGCAATCATGATCACTAAACAAGCACCAACTAAAGAGATTTTGATGGTCAGAGAACTCTTGGATATCATTCTAACATGTAACTTTTTTTCATTCAACAAATCGATGGTTTCACCAACTGATAGGGGTACCTATGGGGTCCCCCTGTGGGGCCAGTGTGGCAAATCTGGTGATGGCTTTCTGGGAGAAGGAATTTGTGTTTCCTAATGCCATAATCCAAGAAAAAGCTTTACTATACACCCGATTTTTAGATGATATTTTTATCATCCTAAAAGGGGATCAGGATGTGGCAGATTCCCTAGTCGAAAGCTTTAACATCTCCACCGAATTTTTGAAATTCACTTCAAATTTTTCAAAGGAAAGGATTGCATATTTGGATGTGGAATTATTTAAGGATAAAGTGCAGGGTTGCTTTTTAGCTAAAATACATCGAAAGTCAACTTTCTCTAACTCCTATTTACATTTTAACAATGACCATCCACTCCACCAAAAGAAATCGATAGTTAAAGGCCAGCTGGTTAGGGTGGCTAGAATGGTGTCGAGGGAAAGTGACTTCCAAGAGGAGTGCCGTTTTATTCAAAATCTTTTTTCTAACAGAGGCTATCCGGAGAGCCTCATCATTGAAATGTGCAAAGAGGTTTGCACTAAGAGGGAAAATGGCTTATTTCTTCCTATTTTGAGCCATCCCATTGCAGATCCTACCTTGCTTTCACAGAATATTCATACTAGTAGTATTTACTCCTGTAGTTTCATTACCACTTTCAATATGGATGCGAGAGAAATAGTTTCAATCATCAAGAAGAATTGGTGTTTACTGTCTTCAGATAATCTAGGCCTTTCTAAGTTAGGTGCTTACCCCAAAGTGACATTCAGGAGAGGGCCTAACATTAAGAACATTCTGGAAATGAAACCCAAGAGCCTTACATCTAGATCAGGCATGTTCAAATGCAGTATGTGTAAGTATTGCCGGTTCGTAAAAGCAGGCACCTATTTTATGATTAGGGATACCAAACATTACATCAAGGGGAGATTTAATTGTTCAAGTAGTCATGTGGTTTATCTGGCCAAATGTTTGCTGTGTCCTGTATTTTATATAGGCAAAACGGACCGGAGGTTACAACAGTGTCTATATGAGCATTTATATGCCATCAAGAAAGAGAAAATGGATAATGCTTTGGCGAAGCATATCAAGGAGAATCCTGCCCATGATTTTATCTTTATGGTCGTAGACCAGTTAATTCCGGACAATAGGGGAGGTCCTGAATCCTTGATGTTGGAACTCAAGGAATTGATGTGGCAGCTAAAATTAGAAGCCTATCATTTCCCAGGTTTAAATAGCATGCTGTCCATTAACAGTGTCTTAAAATTGAGAAGTTTGGATAGGTAGAACATGATGGGAACCTTTTATTATGATGATTATCATTATGTACATATATAAGCTTTATTTAATAATTTTTATTTATTTATGTTTGTATGTAATTATGTGTATGTACATTATATATGTGAGTTTTGAGCTAGATATTAGATATAATAATTTTGTGAGTTTACTTTATTTTATGTAATTGTGAATTAGATTGTTCATAATATGTTATGAGTCTATTTCCAAGTGGAACTCATAATTTAATTTAATAATTTAGTATTTTAACTAATGGTATCTATGAATGTTAGCCGCTTATATGTCGCAATTTTTGGTAATGACCGTTGGGGTTTTATTGTATGCATTAGTGTTTTCCTTGGTAAATTACTGAGGAAAAAAGGTATATGGTATATCAGAATATACTGAATTTAACCCAAGGTCATCTGTCTTTTAGACTTGAATGCAGGAGGGCGTGTTAATCACATGTTGTTTTAAGGTATATTAAAGCTCGCCACGTCAGTGGCGTGATATTTTAAACTTCTGAAGAAGTTGGTGTAGAAGCGCCGACGAAAAGCTACATTGGTTTGTGGCTTAAATAAATTGTAACCTTTTAGCATTTATTCAGCATTGTTTCCTTTATTTGGAGTATTTTTTGGCTGGATTTGTGGTGAATTGATTGGCAAGCTTCTTTTCAGCAGTCTGTCTTGTTGTCATTGGAGTCGTTTAGCTGTGTACATCCCTCCAAATGCCAATATCAAAGAGGCACTGGCTACACTTTACCAGTTCATAAATTATACCCAGAACAAAAATCTGGAGTTTACTTACATATTAGCAGGTGACTTCAACAAAGCCATCCTGAAATCGGTATTACCCAGATTCTATTAGCATGTGGAATTTGCAATGAGGGGGGAGAACATACTGGACATGATCTTCACCACCGTTAAGCAAGCTTAGAAGCCAATGCCCAATATGCACCTGGGTACTTCAGATCACTTGGCCATTATGCTAGTCCCTGCATACAAACCACTGCTAAACAGAAGCAAGCCATCAAAGAAACTAGTAAAGGTTTAGCTGGACGGTGCAGTCTCAGCACTGCAGGACTGCTTCAAAAGCATAAACTGGGATGTGTTCAAGGAGGCGGCTACAATAAACCACCAAGTAGACCTTGAGGAGTACATGGAGTCACTGATGGCCTATGTCACAAAATGTATAGATGAAGTTACAGTCTCTAAAAGTATAACCACATGGGCAAAACAGAAACCATGGCTGCCAAGCAGGATATATGAGCTCCTGAAAGCAAGGAATGCTGCATTCAAAGCAAATAACAAAGATGCACTCAGGGTGGCCAGAACTAATCTCAACAGAGGGATAAAGGAGGCAAAACATGAGTACAGCCAGAGAATATAGGGTCACTTCAATGACACCAGAAACACCAGATGGCTGTAGCAGGGTATACAAGCTGAAACAGACTACAGGCCTGTTGCTTCAAAATATGATGGCAACATTGAATTCCTGAATGAACTTAACAACTACTTCAGTAGGTATGATAAGGGGAACAACACCATGGCAACTAAACTCCCCATCAAACAAAACTTTAACCCAGTGGAAGTCTGGAATAACCTAAGCAGAATAAATCCCAGAAAAGCAGCTGGCCCTAACAAAATTTGAGGGAGAGTGTTTAGAGACTGCTCTGTTCAACTGTCAACAGTACTTGAGGACATTTTCAACATATCTCTGAGCCAGGTCCGATTACCAAGGTGCTTCAAGAATACTACTACAATACCCCTACCAAAGAAATCACAGCCAGCCAGCCTAAAGGACTACCATCCAGTTGCTCTAACCTTGACAGTGATGAAATGCTTTGAGTAGCTGATCAAGGACCACATATCTGCAAACCTACCAGCGTCACTAGATCCACTTCAATTTGCCTACCGTGCCAACTGCTCTACAACAGATGCCATCTCATTTGCTTTTCATGAATCCTTGGCACATCTTGACAACAAAAACTGTTATGTAAGGATACTATTCATCAATTTTAGCTTGTCCAGCTTGTCCAGCTGGGAGTCAACACCTGCTTATGCAACTGGATCCTGGACTTTCTTATTGATAGACCCCAAAAAGTATGTGCAAGCAACAACACCTCAAGGAGCTTAACACTAAGCACAGGAGTCCCTCAGGGATGTGTCCTGACTCCCCTGATGTTTACCTTATAACTCATGATTGCATTGCCTGACATAATTTGAATAAGATCATCAAGTCTGCAGATGACACCACTGTAGTGAGTCTTACTAGGAGTGCAGCTGAGACTGCCTAAAGAGATGAGATGAACCACCTCATTAACTGGTGTGATATTAATAACCTTGCCCTAAATGTGAATAAAACCAAGGAGTTAGTAATGGACTTCAGAAAGAATCAGGACTCACATCACCCACTTATAATTAAGGGGGAAACAGTGGACAGAGTGAGCAGCACCAAATTTCTTGGTGTGCATATTTCTGAGGATTTAGCATGGTCAACAAATACTAATTACATTATGAAGAAAGTACATCAATGCCTGCATTTCTTGCAGAAGCTGAAGAGAGCTAGTCTCCCTTCCTCTGTCATCAAAACCTTATTTTATAGAAGTGCCATTGAAAGTACCTTGACTAGTAATCTCACAGTCTGGTTCTGGAACTGCAAAGCCTTGGACTGAAAGGCCCTACAGAATGTGGTGAAGGTCGCAGAGAAGATCATTGGATCCCCACTCCCAGCTCTGCAGGCCCTATATGAAGCATTATGTATTGGCAGAGCCCGAAAAATAATCATAGACCACACACACACCCTGTACATGGACTGTTCTGCTTATCTTCAGGAAGACGATACCATAGTGTGCGTTGTAAGTCCTCCAGGTTTAGTAGGAGCTTCTTCCCACATGCTATCAGACTGTTGAACTCTACAACATATCAATAGCTGGTGAATGGAACAATCAGTAGTACAGCTATCTTCTTGTGCAACACCTACATCAAGCTGCTTTAAAAGTGCAATCACTAGTAATTGAACATTCAGTACAATATACTTGTGCTATTCATTTTATTCTGTGCATTCACTGCTTTTCCACATGTGCAATATAGATGAAGGCTTCTAATAGTGTTATAGAGGTATCTCAGATCTTGTCTGTCTTATTTGGTATATGTATATGTTACTGTACTATGTCCTTGTTATTCTCTGTAGTTGTATGTGATATATGCACTTGGAAATGAAGCAACGTAATTTCATTTAACTTGCACTGTTTGTGAGTATGAATGACAATAAAGTTTAGTTTGACTTTGACTTTGATATATACACTTTTCGTAAGTCCATGAATTTTTCTCCCAAACTTTTAACTTACCACATCTTATAACTTCTAACATTTTCTTATATAATTCCTTTCTTTTAACAGTCGACTCCCTCTTCTCCGGCCTCCTCTTTAACCAGCCATCAAATTTCTGCCCTAGCAAAAGACAACAGAGAAGAACAACACTTCCGCGCCTCTGCTGGGCTAAATAATGACAGACATTTGAGTTTTAAACTTCATATTCATTAGAAAAATGCATACTGACATAAATCCTGTTATTCTAGCTGATTTATAACCTATAAATGCTGTTTTATATGCATTTTCTGATTAACCAGCCATTCGTTTATCCAGCCTAAGGTCCAGTCCCAGCGAGACTGGATAAGAGGGAGTCTACTGTACACTGGCCTCTTAAATCACAATTAAAGTCTCCTGTAATATTTGTATTTATCATTACATGGTCTAAAATCTGATGAAACAAGTTTTCCCTTTCTTTACAATTACTATAAACATATAATGTTATATATTCCTGTTCTTTCTATTTTAAATCTACAATGGATAATATTCCCCTTTTTTGCTAAAGTTATATCTCTTTACTGTATTTCTATAGAATACAGCTATCCCAGAGCATCTCTCATTTCGCAAATTCCAGATTATCTTTCCTCCCCATAATTTCTCTGTTTATCTTTTTTCATTTGTTAAAAATCCAAAATTCCTATTTGTTTTACAATATTCTTAATACTATTCACATTTACAGAAAACACTCTAAAATTGTCATTTTCCCTTTTCTTTAGATTCATAGTTTCATAAGTTCATACCTAATTACTAGGTTAGCTTTCTTACTAGGCCATTCTAAGCCTAACCAATTGCTTTCTCAAAGGTGAGACTCAAGCATTGCAGCTAGTGCCTGGGAGTCAAACGCTTTAACCATTATAACAAGCCCCAGTCTGTAGCTGTATATATTATTTTTCATTCATTTTCTTTTTTTTTTCTTTTGTACTTATTTTAATTTTTCTTTTTCTGCCTTTTACCAATAGATTTTTTCCCCATTTTACTACCTCCAAGTTTATATATTCTTCATAACTTATTTCAGAACCTTCTGCTATGTCCAGTGTATTATTTTTTCTCATCTAATTTTTTTATGTCTACTACTTCTAACATTTCTCCTCTGTTTACTTTCTTCTCTTTTGTTTTCTTTTTTCTTACTCTTAATTTCATTTTTGTAATCCAACTATAAATGTTCAATTTTGTTACATTTATAACATTTCAATTCACATTTTTTGCATCATGTCCCATTTCCCCACAAATATAACATTTTATTTTTTTGCAGTTACTTATCAAATGTCTTTCTTTTACACGCACATGCACACACACACACGCGCACGCACACACACACACACACACACACACACACACACACACACACACACACACACACACACACACACACACACAAACATGTTTTGGGTTATCCCCAGTATTTTACAACATCTCTATCCCTGTCCACATTTATCATGCTTGGTATATGTATAACGTTCTTCTGTTTCTAATTTTAACACAACATTACAATCCCAGCCAGTGACATACCTCTCAACTGTACATATTTTTGCAGAATGACAAGATTTTTGCCTTATATTTTTGTCTGTTTCGTATAAAACTGTGTTTTTTCCTGGCAAATTACTGGCAAATCATTTTGGACTGAAGTCAGAAAATAATGGCAGATATTTGAGTTTCACACTTCATATCATTCAGAAAATTCAAGGTAATGCAAAACCTGTTATTCTGTTAACTTTCTGTGCGTGTAAGAGCATTATTTAGAAAGTGTCCCTATTTTTAGGCCTTTGTCCACCTATTATTTGTGGCTTTGTTCAGATTTCTTGCTCTAAGAGGTTGAGAGGTATGTTAACCACCAGTCAATAAACCCCTTTTGTCATAAACGTTTGCAATGATCAGTAGTTCTTTTCATAAAGCTTTAGAATGTCCTTTCAAAGTCTCTCTTTCTACATCTGTTCAAAATTGTATATGAATCTTCTTTTTTTGTTTCCATGTTAAATGCTTTTATCACATAAAGATTCCATGGGTTACAGTTGTTCTTTTTCATATTCTCCAAGAAAAATTTCTATTGAAAAAATAGTCTCAACTATAATGTCACAAACTATCTCTGTTAATAAGAATAAATGTTGTTACTTCATGTGCTTTTACACCCAATGGAACTATTAAATTGTCCCACACTTCATACCTGTGCATTTCTTTGTTTTTTTTTACTTTGAATCCTTACCACGTAATGCTGATTTTCATTTTCTACTGCCTTCTTTTCTGCTACTCCACTTTTGCCTTCTTATAATTTCTCTGCATATGTTTTCTTTTCTATCTCACCACTGTTCTTCAGGATTGTCTCTGCATCCTCCTTTTGTATTTTCTCCATAATGTACCACAGGAAACATCTCTTTCAATTTCTGGCTCACTCTGGACCCTTGTTTCTTTAAGTAAATCATCCCACAACCTTCCTTATTGGATGGTTGTAATTATATATCTATCATTTGCTGACTCATCTTCATCAAACAGGTTTCTTTGAAACATTTCCTCAGAATCCTGCACACATTCTCTTTCTTGGGGCTGCCTCTGTGCCTGGAACAGAAACAGGAAGTGCTCCTTCAAAATGGGTCCAACTCACAATAATAATGAATATGGGAATTTACCCAATGCCCTGACCAAATTTCTCCCAGTGGTAGAAACACCACCACAGGTCTCCTCCGAAAAGAGGCCACTAGCACAGGGGGACTAACCCAGTTGATAAGGGCTAAATAAATACAAATATAAATGAATAAAACACAAAATTTTGCATGTTACATTAGAGTCAGTGATCATTTAGCAGAGAAGATAACAGCTGAACTGACTGCTCTGGCATTTAATGAGAAAATAAATCACAATATTTTCTTTCTCTGGATTTATCTAATCTCTCTACACATCCCTTGTATTATGATTTATTTGTATGGCAATTTTCACATTTTTTGCATTAATGTACTTTGCTGATATTCAGGAGTATTTATGTATATACCTTTTCATGTCTAGATATAAATTTTTTTTCAGGGCTACCAAAGGTGACTGTTTTCTGTGTGACTGGGGTACATGCTGAACATGTTTCTATGTTGTACATGCTGTACTGACACTAGAGCTGGATCACTACAGAGTAGTATACCTTCAAGTTCATGGTTGGTTAACATTCTAAAAATTTCAGAGCCTGTAATTTATCTCTTAATTATTAATGCATTCAGGTGGAGTAAATAATAGTTATCGCAGAAATCTGTGTATCTGAACATAAGCAGTAAAAAAACAATAGAACTGCACAATTCTCAAACCTGCAGCCAAGCCAGGGCACCTTGATGAATTATCTAAAAATAGTCTATATGTATACCTAGGTTTGAAGGGAGGGTTACGTTACCCATAAATTAGAATTTATGAGATGCTTTAGAGACTGATGATTGTCCAGTCTCTTTGCCACAACACAAATCCTCCCCATATTTTTCTAAGTCCACAATATGATCCAGAGGGCATGTGTGATGTCAGGAAAGCTGACTAGCATTGTCCAGATGACAGTATCCTGCTTGAAGTGAGAGAAAGGGCAGGAAGTGATGCAGGCGTCTTTTTAGTTAGAGGGGTCCAGAGTTTGCAATAAGCCAGGATTACATGTGGGAGAGGCAAAACAGGCTGTGGCCTGAGGGATGCTGACCAAATCTATTAGACATCAAAAGGATGGATCAAAGGTGACCTGAGCAACAGGCTGAAGTTTCCTTCTGGTGAACTATGGTCTAAAGGAGAGTAGAATATTGTCTTTAGTGACCTGCAGGAGTACTGTATCCTACAACTTCCTTCAGATTTAGTAGGGTTCCCAATAAAGGGTCACAAATAAACTGAGTTGCAGGCTTCAGTGAACTTTAGGGAACTACATCATTCTGAGAAGAAAGGGTGCTGGAAAATGTTTATGTTGCTGATGTTATTTTTAAGAACTTATGATTTATCCTCCTTCTCTTTCTTTGTGCTCTTCAACAGAGATGAAGCCAGCTCATGTAGCACCCAATGCTGTTTCCCAGTCTGGCACCCCTGAACAATTCCTCTAAGTTAAACAGAAAACGGTCTGTTCTCCATTTACCAATCTGTGTTGCTAAGACCTTTAAGTCCATTTTCCTTGATCTGCATTCCAGAAGCAGGAAAAAAGTAAGAAAAGTAGGAAAAGTAAGGCCCATTCTCCTATCCTTATTCTCTGATTTGGTGCTGCTTCTTCTTTTCGGCCCATTCTCCATTCCTTATTCTCTGATCTCATGCTGCTTCTTCTTTTAGGCCCATTCTCCATTCCATATTCTCTGATCCGGTGCTGCTTCTTCTTTTAGGCCCATTCTCCATTCCTTATTCTCTGACCTGGTGCTGCTTCTTTTTTTTGGCCCATTCTCCATTCCTTATTCTCTGACCTGGTGCTGCTTCTTCTTTTAAGCCCATTCTCCATTCCTTATTCTCTGACCTGGTGCTGCTTCTTCTTTTAGGCCCATTCTCCATTCCTTATCCTCTGACCTAGTGCTGCTTCTTCTTTTAGGCCCATTCTCCATTCCTTATCCTCTGACCTGGTGCTGCTTCTTCTTTTAGGCCCATTCTCCATTCCTTATCCTCTGACCTGGTGCTGTTTCTTCTTTTAGGCCTATTCTCCATTCCTTATTCTCTGATCTGGTGCTGCTTCTTCTTTTAGGCCCATTCTCCATTCCTTATTCTCTGATCTGGTGCTGCTTCTTCTTTTAGGCCCATTCTCCATTCCTTATTTTCTGATCTGGTGCTGCTTCT
This sequence comes from Protopterus annectens, assembly GCF_019279795.1. NCBI lineage: Eukaryota > Metazoa > Chordata > Ceratodontiformes > Protopteridae > Protopterus > Protopterus annectens. Next base: position 1,998,260,207 of record NC_056739.1, read on the forward strand.
TCTTTTAGGCCCATTCTCCATTCCTTATTCTCTGATGTGGTGCTGCTTCTTCTTTTAGGCCCATTCTCCATTCCTTATTCTCTGATCTGGTGCTGCTTCTTCTTTTAGGCCCATTCTTCATTCCTTATTCCCTGATCTGGTGCTGCTACTTCTTTTAGGCCCATTCTCCATTCCTTATTCTCTGATCTGGTGCTGCTTCTTCTTTTAGGCCCATTCTCCATTCCGTATTCTCTGACCTGGTGCTGCTTCTTCTTTTAGGCCCATTCTCCATTCCATATTATCTGACCTGGTGCTGCTTCTTCTTTTAGGCCCAATTCTCCATTCCTTATACTCTGACCTGGTGCTGCTTCTTCTTTTAGGCCCATTCCCCATTACTTATTCTCTGACCTGGTGCTGCTTCTTTTTTTAGGCCCAATCTTCGTTCTTTATTCTCTGACCTGGTGCTGCTTCTTCTTTTAGGCCCATTCTCCATTCCTTATTCTCTGATCTGGTGCTGCTTCTTCTTTTAGACCCATTCTCCATTCCTTATTCTCTGACCTGGTGCTGCTTCTTTTTTTTATGCCCATTCTCCATTCCTTATTCTCTGACCTGGTGCTGCTTCTTCTTTTAGGCCCATTCTCCATTCCTTATTCTCTGACCTGGTGCTGATTCTTCTTTTTGGCCCATTCTCCATTCCTTATTCTCTGACCTGGTGCTGCTTATTTTTTTAGGCCCATTCTCCATTCCTTATTCTCTGATCTGGTGCTGCTTCTTCCTTTAGGCCCATTCTCCATTCCTTAGTTTTGACCTGGTGCTGCTTCTTCTTTTAGGCCCATTCTCCATTCCTTATTCTCTGACCTGGTGCTGCTTCTTCTTTTAGGCCCACTCTTCATTCCTTATTCTCTGATCTGGTGCTGCTTCTTCTTTTAGGCCCATTCTCCATTCCTTATTCTCTAATCTGGTGCTGCTTCTTCTTTTAGGCCCATTCTCCATTCCTTATTCTCTGATCTGGTGATGCTTCTTCTTTTAGGCCCATTCTCCATTCCTTATTCACTGACCTGGTGCTGCTTCTTCTTTTAGGCCCATTTTCCACTCCTTATTCACTGATCTGGTGCTGCTTCTTCTTTTTGGCCCATTCTCCATTCCTTATTCTCTGACATGGTGCTTCTTCTTCTTTTATACCCATTCTCCATTCCTTATTCTCTGATCTGGTGCTGCTTCTTCTTTTAGGCCCATTCTCCATTCTTTATTCTCTGATCTGGTGCTGCTTCTTCTTTTAGGCCCATTCTCCTTTCCTTATTCTCTGATCTGGTGCTGCTTCTTCTTTTAGGCCCATTCTCCATTCCTTATTCTCTGACCTGGTGCTGCTTCTTCTTTTAGGCCCATTCTCCATTCCTTATTCTCTGATCTGGTGCTGCTTCTTCTTTTAGGCCCATTCTCCATTCCTTATTCTCTGATTTGGAGCTGCTTCTTCTTTTAGGCCCATTCTCCATTCCTTATTCTCTGAGTTGGTGCTGCTTCTTCTTTTAGGCCCATTCTCCATTCCTTATCCTCTGAGCTGGTGCTGCTTCTTCTTTTAGGCCCATTCTCCATTCTTTATTCTCTGATCTGGTGCTGCTTCTTCTTTTAGGCCCATTCTCCATTCCTTATTCTCTCATCTGGTGCTGCTTCTTCTTTTAGGCCCATTCTCCATTCCTTATTCTCTGATCTGGTGCTGCTACTTCTTTTAGGCCCATTCTCCATTCCTTATTCTCTGATCTGGTGCTGCTTCTTCTTTTAGGTCCATTCTCCATTCCTTATTCTCTGATTTGGAGCTGCTTCTTCTTTTAGGCCCATTCTCCATTCCTTATTCTCTGAGTTGGTGCTGCTTCTTCTTTTAGGCCCATTCTCCATTCCTTATCCTCTGAGCTGATGCTACTTCTTCTTTTATGCCCATTCTCCATTCCTTATTCTCTGATATGGTGCTGCTTCTTCTTTTAGGCCCATTCTCCATTCCTTATTCTCTGATGTGGTGCTGCTTCTTCTTTTAGTTCCATTCTCCATTCCTTATTCTCTGACCTGGTGCTGCTTCTTCTTTTAGGCCCATTCTCCATTCCTTATTCTCTGACCTGGTGCTGCTTCTTCTTTTAGGACCATTCTCCATTCCTTATTGTCTTATCTGGTGCTGCTTATTCTTTTAGGCCCATTCTCCATTCCTTATTCTCTGACTTGGTGCTGCTTCTTCTTTTAGGCCCATTCTCCATTCCTTATTCTCTCATCTGGTGCTGCTTCTTCTTTTAGGCCCATTCTCCATTCCTTATTCTCTGATCTGGTGCTGCTACTTCTTTTAGGCCCATTCTCCATTCCTTATTCTCTGATCTGGTGCTGCTTCTTCTTTTAGGTCCATTCTCCATTCCTTATTCTCTGATTTGGAGCTGCTTCTTCTTTTAGGCCCATTCTCCATTCCTTATTCTCTGAGTTGGTGCTGCTTCTTCTTTTAGGCCCATTCTCCATTCCTTATCCTCTGAGCTGGTGCTACTTCTTCTTTTAGGCCCATTCTCCATTCCTTATTCTCTGATATGGTGCTGCTTCTTCTTTTAGGCCCATTCTCCATTCCTTATTCTCTGATGTGGTGCTGCTTCTTCTTTTAGTCCCATTCTCCATTCCTTATTCTCTGACCTGGTGCTGCTTCTTCTTTTAGGCCCATTCTCCATTCCTTATTCTCTGACCTGGTGCTGCTTCTTCTTTTAGGACCATTCTCCATTCCTTATTGTCTTATCTGGTGCTGCTTATTCTTTTAGGCCCATTCTCCATTCCTTATTCTCTGACTTGGTGCTGCTTCTTCTTTTAGGCCCATTCTCCATTCCTTATTCTCTGATCTGGTGCTGCTTCTTCTTTGAGGCCCATTCTCCATTCCTTATTCTCTGACCTGGTGCTGCTTCTTCTTTTAGGCCCATTCTCCATTCCTTATTCTCTGACCTGGTGCTGCTTCTTCTTTTAGGCCCATTCTCCATTCCTTATTCTCTGATCTGGTGCTGCTTCTTCTTTTAGGCCCATTCTCCATTCCTTATTCTCTGACCTGGTGCTGCTCCTTCTTTTAGGCCCATTCTCCATTCCTTATTCTCTGACCTGGTGCTACTTCTTCTTTTAGGCCCATTCTCCATTCCTTATTCTCTGATCTGGTGGTGCTTCTTCTTTGAGTCACTACAAATACAAGCGAACTTTGTAGAAAGTAACTTGCTACTGTTGCAGCACCACCCACTAAGTGCTTCAGTGTTCCGCATTTCAGCTCTGACACCAATTATAGTACTGGCATTCGGAAAATAAAGCCACGTCAGCAATGGTGGATCATGCCCCCTAACACCTTGTGCCTGGAGCAACTATCCCCCTTTTCCCACCCTACTTATGCATCTGCTGTGCAGTAGCTTTTCTGTAACATTGACTTCATTTTTAAACTACTATCTATTCTCCAGTCAGTGTCTGTGTGTGTGTGTGTGTGTGTGTGTGTGTGTGTGTGTGTGTGTGTGTGTGTGTTTGTGTTTGTGTGTGTGTGTGATGCCTCTCAATTGTCCCGAATTTTGTAGAACATCTGTGATTTTTTTTCTCATATTTTGCCCTATCCTTCATAAAATTTTTGATTTAATGGTAAATCACTGAGGGGTACAATGAGTCAATAATGCCAGACATTAGAGCTTAATATTTCTTATTGTTCATAGAATGTATGTTGATGCAAAACTTGTTTTTCTGTTAACTTTGTTAGGTGAATTAGAATAATATTTAAAAAACTGCCCCGATTTTGGGTTTTTGTCGCACCGTTAGTTTTGGCTTTATCTATAATTAGAAAAAGATTCCTGAAAAACAGTAAGCAGCTGAGAGGGGGACATGACTGATGCATTAGTACAGGTAATGGCATTTGGCACCTTCCATTTAATATAGTATGAATGGCTAAGAGGTAGCTGTTGTTTCCTAAAACTAGCTCCCTAGTTATACAGAAAAGTATTTCTAGTTACTCATGTGATACATGTTCTCCATGGGCCACATTGATATTACTCCTTTTGCATAAGATATATGCAAGTTGTTTCTCACACTACTTATCAAAAGGAATTTTGCTTAGTCTGAGAATTTATTTTCATTGCAAAAGAAACAGATTCATTATGTTGGTTTTCTCTGATATAATTGGTGCAAGGCTGTACATCGACTAAATGTCTTCAGCATCTTCATTGGCAGGTTATTCTCGCTTTGTTCCTCATTATTCACTGTAATGTTCTCAATCTTAGTCTCATCCATGACAAATTCTATAGCTGCTGCACACATGCTATCACCTGCTATAGCCCAAGATTATGTGATTCTGTCCAGTTTGTTCAATATCTTTTGTAAACACTGAAACATCCAGTGCTACCTACTTCCTATGCTCTACAATCATGAGAAAAAGAGTGAATTCAGGAAGCAGATGCAAGAGTCTACTAGATAATGCAGGACAACAGGAGCTGGTGTTGATAATGGGTGACCTGAATGCACACATCAGATCAGACAATATAGGATATGAGGACTGCCTGGTTCCACATGGGTGGGGCAATAGGAATAAATAAGGAGAAGCTATTCTAGATTTATGTCTGGCAATTGGCTTGATGATGGCTGAGACATGGTTCAGCGAAAGAGACAGTCAAAAGAGCCCATGCAAGAGTGGCCAACCAGGAACTCAGCTATTCTTCTTCCTAGTAAGGAAAGGGCACTGACTGGGGTTGAATCAGCATTTGCAAAGTCACCCCGAGCAAAGCAGTCAGCCGCAGCATAAACCCCTGGTTGCAACAATCAGCTGCCAAACAGTGGTCAGAGAAGGTTCTCATATCAAAAGAGACTAAGCTGAAGACCTGGAAGTTGACTGGAGAGAAAGCACAAGAATTCAAGGAAATACTCAGTGCTCTAGCATCTCAGAAAGAAGAGGAAATAGGTGGAGTTTAAGAAGAATGGCAGCACCTCAAAACAGCATGTGTGAGGACTATAGATCAGATATGCAGCCAAACCAGGTGTGGAAATAAGGTACATGAGAAAGCTAGTGGTGGAATGCAGATGTCCAATAAGTCATCAAAAGAAAGGAGTGCAGGAAAAAGATGCTAAGACAGCAGTTGCAATAGCAAAGGAAAAGGCATCAGAGTTGCTCTACCAACCTTTGAAAAGTGACTCAGTAGATAACACAAATCAGGTTGCAAGGCAAAGTCAGAGAGATAAAGAAGATAGTCATCAGACACCCCCTTCATAATGGGTGCCAGTAACAATCTGCTCACAAGTCCACAGGACATCAAAGGCAGATGGAAGGAGTACTTTCAGCAGCTACTGAATGAAGAAAACCCCAAAGAATATTTTCTGCCCCAGACACAGCATATGATGAATGTAGAGGAGGAACACACCCTAGAAGAAGTAAGAACAGCACAAAAGAAAATGAAGATATGGAATCCAGCAGGCCCAGATGAAGTCAGGGCAGATATAATCAAGAGGATGGGTGAGTTAGGGAGAAATGTCTCCAGAGGGTACTCATAGCAGTATGAAGAGAAAGGCATGTGCCAGATGACTGGAGCATAATCATTCTAGTGACAGTGTACAAGAACTAAGGGGACAATCACACCTGTGGGTAGTATAGATATATCAAATTCCTATCACACTATGTGAAAGCTTTGGAGATGATGACTGATAAATGAATATGCAGAGTAGTAGAATGTAAGATGGGAAATGAAAAATGTGGATTCAGATCAGAATGTATCACAGCAGACTCACTCTTTGCAATGAGACAGGTAGTTGAGAAGAACCTAGAGATTAGGAAAGAGTCCAAATAGGCATTCCTACACTTGGAGAAAGCATATGACAAGATCTCAAGAACAATGATTTGGGCAGTACTGTGATGGTCCTAAAAACATTGGTAGAATTAGTACAGACTATGTACAAGGACCCAATGACACAAGTACAGTGTCATGGAGGAGTTCGCAACGGGAGAGGGTGTGCATCAGGGTTCAGCTCTGTGCCCACTGCAATTCACACTGGTGATGTACTATATTAGCAAATAGATCAGGAGGGACAGATCAACAAAACTGCTGTATGTATTATAGGCAGAGTCTAAGCAAGAACTTTAGCAAATGATAAGGGAATGGAATTCAAAGCTGAAGGCACATGAGATGAAACTGAGTACAGATATGACAGTTGTAATGACAGCAAATTGAGACAATCAGAAAAGATGAGAAATGTAATTGAAAAGAAAATAATGGAACAGGATAACAGCTTCAGGTAACTGGGGCATGGCTTAGGAAAGGAGAAGTCTATATGAGGATGTCACAACTAGAATCTGAGGGGCTGCAGCTAACTGGCACAGTGTATCATGAGAACTGTGTGACAGAGGAAAACCAAAGAAGCTGAAAAGTGAAGTGTACAAAACAATGGTGTGACCAGTACTACTGTATGTTACAAAGACCTGGGCAGTAAAAGCAGAACAGTTGAGGAAGCTAGAGATGATGGAGATGAAGTGCCTGAGATGGTTGGTAGGATGCACAGTATGGGATAGATAAAGAAAAGAGGACATAAGAGCAGAAGCCAAAGTAGTTCCAATGGCAGAGAAGGTCAAAGAGAACAGATCATGGCAGTCCAGGCACATGTGCAGGGGAGCAAAAGACAATCTGGTGAAGAAGATTTGGGATAGACATGAAGACGGCAGGAGGAAATGAGGGCAGCCAGCAAAGAGATGGATGGATTGTGTGAGTGAAGACCTGTGACAGTCAGGCATAATTGCTGAGGAAGGTAAGAAAGTTGTACTGAATTGACAGAGATAGCAAATGATGACACAAAACCCCAAGCTTATGTAGAAAATGTGAAAAAGGAGGTTGATGATGATGATGACGACTACCTCTTTCTGCTCTCTATATTTTTTGGAAGCTTCCTCTGAAAAGATTTGCATTTGGTACCCACTTTTAGAGAAAAGGGAAATATCCCCACTTTCTGGTCCAAATTTCCTCCAGTCTGTACAGCTACACCTTTGGTTGTCTCTGAAAAAAAGCCCTAGGCCTTTTGGAACTAACCTGGTTAAGAAATCTATCTAACTAAAGATTTGCACATCCTACTCTGAATGGCCTTCAGTCATTAACCCACTAAAGGAAGAGGAAAAAGAATTATGATAATCTGAAGCACATGTAGTCTTCATCATTTCTATTGTCATTAGCTTTTGTTGGAAGGATAACAACAGCCTAGTCCAAAAATGTTTTCAGATTTGTTTAGCAAGCTCCCATTGCTTGTATCATACAACTCTTTGATGGTTATCTTGAGATAAAACCAAGATACTGTGCATTCTGATGTACCAGTAGGATAGAGGACAGAACTGGGATGAATTGTTTACAAAGCAGATTGAATTATTATGTTTTATTTATGTTCAACTGTAGCCCTGGTACCATGCCACATCCTTCTTAGCAATAAAATCTCTCTTAAACTTTTTAATCAGAAGGAAATAGTTAAATTATTTTAGCAAGACCTTAGGGAATCCTGTTATGTCCACTACTGGTGCTTGTAACCCCTGACCTATATTTGGTTGCAATGACAACAAATCATATGAAAACAGTGAGGATAAGGAGAAAACTTGGTGAGTATATCTTTCACTCCGGGGGGCGGCAGTGAAATAGAGTGAAAGTCATCGCCTTTGTTACCAGATGGTAAGAATAAAAAGTGTGCCCCCACCTCCAATAAGTGTGGAGTATGTTTTTGTTCCTAATACCCCTAGGGAAGAAGGACCACTTCAGCATATCAAGTGGGTTTTCAAAGTCCACAAAATGTCTGCACAATTCAGTGAAGCTTCTGCACAAAGTTTTATGTTCAAAAGTGAATAAAATGGCCTCATGAAATCCTGTCTTGGATGAATACTGTTTGATTACTGTTCACCACTAATGAAACTTCTTTGGCTAGCCTGGCCAGAAACACTTCTGACAAAATACTTCAGCTCAGGGTGATCTATTCTTCCCTAGCTGATGTGGATTCATAACCTGTTTAGGGAGGATAGTGATGAGTGCCTTTTGCAACTCTCCATCCATGGTGTTTTATCACAATAACAGTTTGAGGAAGATTTAGGGGCTTTGTTAATCATGTCCCCAGATTGGAAACCATCTTGGTCTGGAGAATTACCTGTGGCAGAACTTTAATAGCTTAATAAATTCTTGCCACTTTGATGAGGCTTTCTGAAACATAAGCTTATCCCTTCGTCATATTTGACAGATATAGCAACCCATCCTACAATGCCTAAATGTTTCAGCTTCCAATTTCTCTGAGGTAACACTCCTGTACAGGGACTTATGAAGAATTTTATGGTGTCTTTAATTTGGTCCAGGATGAACAAGAACTCCCTGGAAAATAATTTCACTCCTGGGCTTATTCTTACCTGTTTTACTCCTTTCTCTTGTTATAGGAAAAAAGTTAATTTGTTTGTAGATTAAAGCCTGACAATTGCATATTCTTTTCTCTTTCTGTAACTTAGTGTGCTGTGTGTTAGGATAATGTAGCTGAACCTGTAGTACCCAGATCTTGTTCACCATTCCAGCCTCTATCAACCTCCTGTGGGTTAAGATTCACAGCAACATTTTAAACTTTCTCTCTTTCACTGTCATGACTTTTTTTCCTGTCTTACTCTTGTCTAGAGTTGCTCCATGGCTCCTAATTCTGAACCTCATAACTGATTTAAACAACTCCCACGTTTTTCAGTATTAATCTCTCTATTCTTGTCCATTCAATGAGCCCCCTGTACCAATCCTTCAGGCTTACTTGGCATATTGTTTCAATTCAGCAACAAGGAAAGCCATATTACAATTGAACGTTTAGCTTGCAAAATCTGCTGCAGTGGGTTAACACCACTGAAGCATGATGTGAAAGAATTGCTTACCATGGTATGCAGTCACTTACTTGGCTCACCTGAACTTTTATTAGGATATGTTTTTACTATGTGTCAAATGATCTTACTTGTATTTTGTTCTAACTATTATAATTAAATTTATTTGTTAATTATATTGTGGGATGTGATTGGTTGAGAAACGTATAAATAGGGTCATTGTTTTCTAGGTTTTACTTACACTCTGATGAAGTCTCATGGATGTTTTTATGTACGGAATGAAATCATTCAGTGTTTTATGTCATTAAATGGTTATTGCTTCACTTGTTGCCTGACATCTCTTTTCACTTCTGATGTTTGGTTACTTGGTATTTGTTTTTTTTATTTTGTTTGTTTTCAATTTTCTTTAAAATCTGGTGGTGGAATTGGATGGCTTGCATTAATGAGCATATTCAGGGAGACTTCCTTGACTTTTCTCCTGGAGCAGTTGACGCAAATACTGAGGAGTATGCAAACCTATACTTCTGGAGTGCTGATAAACCGCAACAACAATTTTAACACTGTAACTCTTGAGGCTCTACCTGACAACCTTCCTAATGGAAATGCCCAAGGATTATCTTCTATACCAGGGTTTGATGCAGTTGGTCCAGAGAGACCACATTCACCTACTTCGTTTTCATTCTGGAATCATGTGATATACAATTTTGTGAGGTGAGTGCAGACTCGATGCAACCTTTTAAGACACAACTCAAGACTTTTGAGTATAAGCTAACAGTTTAGGAATTTACACATTGATAATTGTTACTTGGCTGACTGCATTAGAGCTAATCGTGTCCCTAAAGGTTTGAGGTTGTGGAAAATATTGCATGGAACACAACCTTGTTCAATATTTTACTGTGAGCTTATCAAACTTTTTGATCAAACTGGAATATAATTAATGCAACTGATCATTAAAGATAATGAGCATAAATTAGCCAGGTTAGACTCAGAAATTAAAATATTTAACAACAGTATGGAAAAGAGTTGTTTAACATGCATTACAATGATTATATGGTTATCTTAAGAGGGTGGATAGATTAACGATAGAGAATAGGGGGAGGAAACAGAAAAAACTCTCCCATGACAAACATGATTATGATACACATAATGCCTATCCCACCCCTAAACTTAATAGACCAAATGAATGTGATGGATACAAAGATGACTACTTGTCCCCCCAGCAGAGGGGTGAGGTTGATGTGGGCATCAGTCAGAATGAACAAATTCCAGGACATGAAACTAACAACACTGACAGTTTTATGGATGATTTTTAGATTCAGGGGGATTACAATGGCCAGAGAGGCTGAGGAGTTAAAATTCCAAGATAGACTTTCAGTGGACCCTCAGAGACAGAATGTCAAAAATCAGAAGAAAAAGAACTACAACCGAAGGAATTAACTTGTTTACACAAACAACCTGATACTTATATTTATGGACAATATCATGATTTTAACCTTAGTTACTTGGATGTGAATGAATTTCACGTGCTACTTTTTAAAAAAGGTTTTAACTTTGTGCCAGAGTTCAACATGTTTTTTTGAAGGTAATGATTTAAGATTATCTGAAAACATATCATTGCTAAAAAAAAAAAAAAAAAAAAAAAAAAAATCTGTCCCCTCCTTCACATTCTTTGATCTCTACCTTTGAAAAAGTGTGTGAAGAGGAGTTTAGGTGCATTCATAATGGCTGGCAAAATTCTCTTTATGACAATCTTACAGAACAAGAACATCCACAATAAAAATTATTATGATAGATAAATCTGTAAGAGTAATGAAGCCAGATAAAGAGGGTGATTCTTATTGATTATGTTGTTTATTCTTGTAAAATGTTTGAGATCCTCAGTGATGAGAAGGTTTATAATAGGTTTCTAGAAATGAAGTTAACATTTCTAACAAGAAAAATTGACCACTATTTGCTGGATATGATGTCACATGATTTGATTACTCTGGACACTTTTCAGTTTGTTAATGTTGAAAAAAACATTGATCCCTTCCATCTTTGGGATCTCAAAGATCCGCAAATATGTAAACAACCCCCCACTTAGGCTGAATTTATTGACATCAAGTGTAAAAAAAAATAAATGGATGTGATCATGTGTTATGTGATTGTTGGCATGTTTTGGAAAAGTTAAATGAGCTAACTTTTGAAGCAAATGTTATATTTGTGACTATAGATATAGTTAATCTATTTTCAGTCATACCACAATGTGATAGCGTAGAACAATTTAAGGATGTGTTTTATGAAACAATACCCTTTACTCACGGAGATCCTTGTTATCAGTGAATTTATGGACATGGTCCTTAAAGCAATTTTGTCTTCTTTGAAGGGGAATTTTTCCATCAGAAGATGGGTGTTGTAATGAGAGCTAAATGTGCTCCCATGCTTGTAAACACAGTACTATTAGCATGGGAAAGACATTTAGTTTTTAATTTGTTTTGGTTTAGTAATGTGTATGCATACTTTAGGTTTCTAGATGACATCCTTATTTTATCGAAATGGAACAAAGATGACATAGTTGATTTTATATCTGATTTAGGGAGTACTACTGACTATTTGAATTTTACTTTCACTATGTCCCCCAATGTTATAAATTGTTTGGATGTCTCTATTTACAAAGATTTGTTAAAGGAGAAATACTGCTCAACTATTTACAGAAAAGATACTTTCTTAAATGCATACTTACATTACAGTAGTTTTCACCCTAACTTTCAGAAAAAGAGTATTGTAAAATGACAGATGGTCTGTTTATCTAGATTGATTACTGATGACATTCATTTTCAAGTAGAAATGAATAATTTGATCTCTATGTTCACTTAGAGAGATTACCCATGAGACTTTCTGGATAGCTTAAAGGGCATTGTCTTTCAAGGTAGAGGTGACCATTATGCCCCCATTTTAGGGGGAAATATTACAATAACATCTTCAGGTTCTGTCCCACAACTAGAGAGTGAGGTTAACAAAACACTAACATTTATTATTCCTTGCAACAAAGATGCACATAAAATCAAGAGACTGCATAACCTCTAACTGGCATTTAATCTTTAATGAAGAACTTAAATGGAAATTGGGTAATTACCTCCTTTTTATGTATAACAGGGGCAGAAATATTAAAGAATTAGTAGAAATAGAGTCTATAGGTAACAATGACAGGAATAGATCCAAAATGTCAAAATTTGGTATGTGTTCCATTTGCAGGTATATTAATGATGGACCATGCACCACTGTTAAAAGATTTTATCGTTCTATCAGCTGTCTGGGACATACAAATTGCAATTCAATGGGAGTAGTTTCTTTGGCAACCTGTGTTTCATGTGCAGCATTTTACGTAGTAAAAACTAAAAGGAAACTTAGGGATAAAGTCCATGTGGATCTTAGGGACATTAAAAATCACAAGTCCACTAATGCTTTATATAGACACTCCCTTGATTGTGAACATTTTAAAAACTTTATTTTTCGTTATTGATAAAGTCAATTTTAATGTTAGAGGGGGGTGATATTGAGAATTTTTTAGAATATAAAAAATTATGCCAGGACTGAATGACAATTTATCCTTGAAAAGTGTTCTGAAAATTTGGCAATAATATTAAATATATTAAACCAGTTTAAAATTTTATAATGTGTTTTTTATTAGGATATGTTTTTACTATGTGTCAAATGGTCTTACTTGTATTCCGTTTTAATTATTATAATTAATTTATTTGTTAATTATATTGTTGCGGGATATGATTGGTTGAGTTACGTATAAATAGGGTCATTGTTTTCTAGGTTGTACATATACTCTGATGGAATCCCATGGATGTTTTATGGAACAAAAGTGCTCAATGTTTTATGTCATTAAATGCTGATTGCTTCACGTGCTGCCTGATGTCTTTTTTCACTTCTGAGATATGGTTACTTGGTATTTGTTTTTTTTATTTTGTTTGTTTTGAACTTGAGTCACATTTGATTGAAGATGGCATGTAATTATATGATGTTGTTCACTTCACATTGCAGCAAGATTGTCATGTTTGCATGACAGTGATTACTTGGTGGTCTTATCTCCTGGGGAAGGAGTAAGCCAGGTGTTAAATAGCCTGGCAGTCATTGTTCTTCCACTGTGGTTCATCAACCTCAAAGTAATAAAGTGTAGACAGTAAGACTGATAAAGTATAGCTATTGGGGTGCAAAGCTCCTTATAGCAGAAATGTAGAGGTATGTCTCCTTGCAAAAAAAAAAAAAAAAAAAAAACATGTTTTATATGTGTCTCACTTGCTCATAATATGATAAGCTTCAGTTCATGAATCACAAGGATATCTGCACTTTTGCTGACATTTCTGAGTTGTTTTAATTGAGCTATTGTGATATGAGCTTAGATGAGCTAAAGAGATGCACTGAACATGTATCTGTTTTCACTGCCATCTGCTGGAGACCCCTGCTTGCTAAAACATAATCTAATAAATTGATACAGATTATCTTCAGAATGAAATATGAACCCCTTACAACTTGGTGGTATCCTCCATATATATCCATCAAAGTTGTTCCCTTTATGATCCTGCCAGGATTCCTAAAAGAGCTGATATGCTGATCCATCTCAGAATGGGCCCTATATTGTAGCTACAGTTGTAGTGAAGACTGTTTCATTATATTACCATGCTGTTGTTTATATCTGTCTGCAGGAAAATGATGTTTGCAATTTGGGTTATGGAAGGCCATAATCATGTGGGCCCTCTGGGGATTTAAAAATCAGCAACCCATCTGCTGTCAGCACCCTACAAAACCACGTGTGCTGCACTCCTTTTTGCTGCTGAAGAAAATGACTATGTCCCCTGTTACATGCATCTGCGCTAAATAGCACAGTTTATTTAACAGACCTTGCATGTTTCTGTTGTTCTCATTTTTAATATTATCTCCTGCCTTAATGCATCTTATACCCCCTACCTTCTTCATATGGAAAATTACTCCAGAATTTAGCTGGCCACCCGCTTCCTTCACGTTAGGAGATTACAGTGTGAGCACTTACACTACTGGCAGTCTTCAACTGGGCAAAATTCCTGTTTATTTACCCCTGAATTTATATTTCTTTACTAACTGTTTGTAAAAGCAAACAGTAAAGAAATAATTCCTAAGTTACTTACCTATGCAGTATGCTTCACCTTAGTATAGACATAAAGGCACCATTCCCAATAGTTTTAGATGCATCCCAAGGCACTGAATTTCTTTGAAAACTGATCAGTTGCAGGAAAGCAGGGAAAAAAAACAAAGCTAGAACAGCCTAATTCTATATAGGGGTAATATATTACTGGCATTTTGTGAGGGCAAGAAACATTAAATGCAAGTATCAATTCCTGCTCACCCTTGGTTGTTAATGACATTGCTAATGCAGTATTACAATAAATAAATACATTAAACTAGACAAAACACTATTTACACCAACTATAAAATCTGAACTTGAGGCTGCAGTCAATGGCTGGTGTCAGCTACAGAATGTTAAGTTTATGCCCTTCTTATATACTATAAAGACCCTCAAGTCAAGGAAAGCAAGGAGATGAAGGAGGCTTGACAAGAGATCTCCTACACTGTATGGTCTCACTGTTTAATTTCTACAAATCTTTTGTGTTTCTAATATCATGACAGGAATGAACTCTATTCCAAAGTCAATGTATAAAGTTCTTGAAATTAGTGTTGTTTCAATCTTTGATGTTAGCCAAAAGTGCTCTTTGCAGCACCCACAGTGTGCCCAGAACTGACTCTTTCTGCAGTGCACACAGAGTTACATGTATTGCTAGCATATGTAAACATGACTGCATATCTTTTTTATTAGATGCATTCATTCTACTACTGTTGGAACTGTCTCTGTACCTTTCTTCAACATTGCTCTTGTTTCTGCCTGCAAATCCTGTTATTTTGTGACTTTTTGTCTCTCTGCACATGAGAAACTATAATCACTAGGTGTAACAATTTCAATGATCAATGCTACTTTTGTCTGTTTTTCATGGACTACTATATCTGGTTTTCTTTCGTCTGTTTTTTGAACTGTTGGTAATGGGTGATCTCATGTGATGAATATACTTCATCGTTAACCATAATGCTTTGTGATTCATGTTTCTGATGTTTCTCAGCTACTTCTGTATTGTGGCATTTGTATAACCATTGCAATAGTCTTTATACATTATTGTGCCTTTCAGTGTACAAGCCCTCTACCATGAATGCATCATACCCAGCAATAAGATGTGCAAATTTTTCCAGTTCTTTTTTACAGTACCTACATTTGTCTGTTTCTCCCACATGTTCAACAGACTTTGCAAGCTGTGTACATAGTCCACTATTTTAGGCTGCCATTATTAACCTTTCATGCTTTGCTTTCAACTCATCTCTCCTTAACCATTCCTGCATTACATCCTGACCAACATGAGGTTGTTCCAGGAGATCTGTATACCTGACACTATATTTGTGGCCTTTCCACATCTTTCCATCTCATCTGATCTTTCTCCTTATATTCTTTCTTTTTTTTTTTTTTGGCACATGCAGTTTGTGTCTGATTTTTGTCTTCTTCTGGTTTGAATTCCATTCCCACTTCACACCAGAATGCTTCTACTAAACTAAACAGAGAGATCTTAGACTTCCTCTCCTCATGTTTTAAAACTTGTATTATATTTGAATCTGATTATGTCAGCAGATATGTATGCAGTACACAGCAGCTCTATATATGTAATAAATTTTGAGGGCACCCATACCTCCTTCAGTGCATGGAATATATAAAATTGATATATATATAGATATATATATATATATATATATATATATATATATATATATATATATATATATATATATATATATATATATATATATATATATATATAGTAAACCAAAAAGGTGTGTAAAAGAGTGGCAACAACCACTAATAACATCCAATGAACCACTCCTTGAGCCAAAAACCTACGACCACCATATAACAAACACCTTTATTCAGGCCACTTAAAATGATCCACTGTACACAAAACGAATCAGCAATCCAACAATCCAAAATGGTAAAATAATCCACAGGATAGGTCAAGCGCTTTCGTCGATAGACTTCATCAGAACAATTAATAGTAGGTACTAGCACCATTTTTATATGTACCTAGTACCATCAATTGAAAAGAACCAATTCAAAATTAAAGTGACAGTGTGCTTTTAACCTTAAAAACTTAAACTCCCCAAACAAAACTATTTATCTTATAAAACATTCATTCAATTATACAAATCTTTTTAATAAAAAAATCTTTCTAATAAAAAATGTATTATTCTGAAAAATGAAGTTTTTTAAAAAATTAAGTTTTTTTAAAAAACTGAGGTTGTCAAGGTTGAATAAAAAGTTAAAACCAGTATCAAAACTGTGTTGCTTGATATCTCAATTCAGGTTTTAAGCTGATGATTCATTTAAACCTGGGGGAACTGTTGCATTTAACCTCAACTGCCATCTAACCTCAGCCCGAAGTAACTGATTTCCCCAGTCACGCCCCCCTAAAGTTCTTACCTACAATTTCCAACCTTTTTCAAAATACTATACATGTGCTCGTATATTCTCCTACTCAAACGCCTTTCTGTTTTTCCAACATAAAAGTGACCACAGGTCTGACAAACAGCTAAATATATTAAGTCCTGAGAGGTATATGTACCTGCCACAAAGTTGACTATTGTTTGGTTAGGTCCAAGTGAAACAGAGGGAGTGTCAATGATAAATTTACAATAATCACAGGCCCCACATTTGTGAGTACCTCTTCTAAGACTTCTTTTATCAGATGTTGGATTTTCTAAAAGGTTCTTTAGGTTCCTATTCACCCGATATGTAAATTGAGGGCTATCACCAATATTTTTAAGCAACTCCGTATTCCCTTTAAACATCGTCCAGTTTTTAATTATATTTTTAACACATTATGATGTCTCACCATAGGTTAATACCATGGTTTGTGTAAAATCTATATCTACACGTATATCTTGACTAACCTTCTCCTCATCTTCACCTAATAGTGGTTTAAATCTAGTACCCCATTTGAAACACACCTGGTCCTTTATGTTGTTAATAAAACTCAATGGGTAACCTTGAGCCCCAAACATGTTGACCAGTTTTTCCACCTCTAGTTTGAATAGATCAAAATTTGAACACATACGGGCAACTCGCACCATTTGCCCTTTTACTATGTTCCTCTTCACAAATATGGGGTGGCTACTTGAAAATTCCAAATAGTCATTGGAAAATGTTGGTTTTCGATATACACATGAAGTGAAACTGTTAGTACTCTCTTCTTTCATTAGTTTCACATCTAAATAATTGATGGAAGAATTTCCACTGTCACCAGTGAATTTAAAATAATCACAAATTCCATTCAAATAATCCAAGAATGTATCGTGTAAATTTAGCCGTTTGTCAGACCTGTGGTCACTTTTATGTTGGAAAAACAGAAAGGCGTTTGAGTAGGAGAATATAAGAGCACATGTATAGTATTTTGAAAAAGGATGACAACAATGCCCTATATAAACACACTAAAGTTAGCCATGCTGACCATTTTTTTAGATTTGGTATTTTGGAAATTGTAGGTAAGAACTTTAGGGGGGGGTGACTGAGGAAATCAGTTACTTCGGGTTGAGGTTAGATGGCAGTTGAGGTTAAATGCAACACCCCAGGTTTAAACGAATACATCAGCTTAAAACCTGAATTGAGATATCGAGCAACACAGTTTTGATACTGGTTTTAACTTTTTATTCAACCTTGACAACCTCAGTTTTTTAAAAAAACTTCATTTTTTAAAAAACTTCATTTTTCAGAATAATACACTTTTTATTAGAAATATTTTTTTATTAAAAAGATTTGTATAATTGAATGAATGTTTTATAAGATAAATAGTTTTGTTTTGGGGAGTTTAAGTTTTTAAGGTTAAAAACACACTGTCACTTTAATTTTGAATTGGTTCTTTTCAATTGATGGTACTAGGTACATATAAAAATGGTGTTAGTACCTACTATTAATTGTTCTGATGAAGTCTATCGATGAAAGCGCTTGACCTATCCTGTGGATTATTTTACCATTTTGGATTGTTGGATTGCTGATTCGTTTTGTGTACAGTGGATCATTTTATGTGGCCTGAATAAAGGTGTTTGTTATATGGTGGTCGTAGGTTTTTGGCTCAAGGAGTGGTTCATTGGATGTTATATATATATATATATATATATATATATATATATATATATATATATATATATATATTTGGGGTCAGTCAGTCACACCAAAACTGTAAGTTAGAACAAGAAGAGCAAATTGGTTTATAGCTTGGACTTTATACCTAAATGTCAAGACTATTTTCAATATTAGCTTTAGTTTTCTGAAGTATTTCTTACTGAGTTTTATTCACATTTGTTTGTGTTTTATTGCTGATCTTTTATTAGTTCCCAAATATTTTTGCAATCCTCCCTGTTCAAGTTCCTCTATATCACATTTCTGTCCCAGACTGATATATTCTTGATACTGCAACTTTCCTGGTTTAAATATTGGCTTTGCACATTTATCAAATCAAGCCCAAATGTCATTCTTACATCATCTGAGAAAGTTTTAACCATTGTTTCATGGCCATGTAATGTAATTGATCAATATACGCCATAAGTACTCCTTTATTCATGAATGTGGGATACTGTCAAATTGCTTTTTTGTAATCTATCAATGCCATACTTAGATTCTTCCCCTTTTTACAATTCCCTATTATATATGTTTTTTACTAACAAATGATCCTTTGCTCCATATGACTTTAGTTTGTTACCCGTGTTCTATTGCCATGATTGAGTTTTCCTCTAAATGACTATAAACTCTGCATCAATTCCAGTATATATGTGGTGTATCATTAGAAAGCAAGTTATTGGTTTATAGTTTTTAGGATGGCTTACAGGTTGACTTTTAAAGAGGATTATCATTTTTCCTATTGTTAACTAGATTGGTGTCTGGAATGCACATATAAGTAATTCTTACTCAGGGCTAAATATTTGACTAAAGATGTTAATAATGTTAGCCAGAAGCTAGGTACTGCATCTGGGCCTGGGGTTTTAAAGTTAGGAGTTTTTCTTAATTTTGTTTCAATTTCTGTGGTTGTTACTTTATCCCATTTCATATCCTGTATATTTGAACTCCCTACTTTTTCTTTTAATTTTTTATCCAGTCAGCATCTTTGTTTTGTTCCATAAGGTCTTCATAAATATTTCTCCAAAATGTGTCTATTTCTTCTTTATTGGTGGTGTTTCTATTCCTTTTGCTTTGTTTCCCAGTTCTGTATAAAACTTTTTTAAAGTCATCAATAAGTTGCTTATTTTGTACTTTTCCTTTACATTTATCTGCATATCTTCTAAGTTTTCCTGCCTGTGCTGATATCTTGAGTTTATTATTTGCAATACTGTATGACAGAAGCTGGTCTGTTCTGATACTGCGCATTACTTTTACCATCTCTATATTTCTAAGTATTTTTGTTGATCTGTTCCCTCTTCTAACAGTGACTCTTCTCTTAATTGCTTTATAGTTTTCTCTGTTTGATGCTTCCATGAAAGCATTTGATTTCTTCCATTTATTTCCCTTTTAGTCTATGTAATTTAGCTGTACAGTAATATATCCTATTTACTTCTGTTATAGCACATGCATTTCTGTTAATAGTTATGATTACTGTGTTCATCTGTTTTATCAGACTTCTAGCATTTTGAGTCTTATTTACTTTCTGTAATATATTTCTTTCTTCAATCTTAATATGTCTATCCATCTCTATCAAATCAAGCAACTCTTCTCTTAGATCATTTTCTTCTAAACTGAAAGTGCAGTCTTTGCTCTTTGTTTCCTGTGGGCATTGTACAGAAAGTTCCATAACATCTTCCTGTGACTTATCTTCTTCGGCTGCATCCTGCATCATTTTTTGCTGTTTCATATGGGAACTCATTGGCCCATCTCGCCACAACATTGCCTCTGTCAGAGTTGCCACTGTTTCCTGCTCCTTCACTTACTATGTAACTCCAGCTGAACTTCTGTACTGGTTTCTTACTGATGTCTCCAGAGCATCATCATGTGACAAGTCATCAAATGCTTCCCATTCCAACTATTTCTCCTTAGTTTGGGTGCTCATTGTTTCATCATCCTGTGACATTGCCTGAGTTGGATTTTCTAAACTAAAACTTTCATTTTATAGGTAATCCATTTCTTTATCTGTTACTTATCTTCTTTTATGCTTACCCCCTTGATTTCTTTTCTTTTCTTTTTTTTGCATTGTAAACTTTTCCATATCTGTGTGCCTTTGCCAATATTTCTCTTCAAATATTGTTCATGCTGCTTTTTCTGTATTGATTAGTTTTATTTTCTCCTTTAGATAAGCATTGCACCATATCAAATCTCTTTTTCTTTCCCATGTCCATATTTCTTCTCCAAATGTCTCCAACTTCATCTGTTTCTCCTTAATTTTGGAACTCATTGTTTATCATGCTGTGATATTATCTGCGTTGGACTTTTTATACTAAATTCTTCACTTCACAGGTATTCCATACTTCAGTTTCCATTTGTTTAACTTTTACCTTACTAATTTTCGCTTGTCCCTCTCTAACATAGATGACAAGCAGGCGGGGTATTACTTTTAGATGCTTTAATACATAGAAACACATCAGAATGGATAGCAGCTTCATAAAATACAAACAAACTGGCTAACAGGCAGAGCTTACATACATACATACTTACATCTCAACAGCTAACTACAAAATGGCAGTGAGGCTTGCACATGCTCAGTATTTAAACACTTGTGCATGCCCTTGGATAGCTTTTTAAAGGTACATGCACACACATTGATTTACCTATTCCCTCTTAAAAAGATTGCCTTTTCCAAAATAATATTAGAGTTAGACATGCATTACTACTGACATTAGAAACAAAACACAATGTTCATGTCCAAGTTGCTTTGTATCTGTTACAGGGTTTAGAGATGTGACTCTCGTAGCATAACAATCTGGACCAAATTTAACAACAGGGACAGTTTTTGGCAAGCAAGTCATATCAGGAACTTCTGGATTCATCACAGGAATGGGAATGCCCTCTGGAACTTCCTCTAGAATTGGAACACTGGACAATTCAGTCTGAGATAAAGAGTCTTTTTCACAGGCTATATGCTGTGGTATAGGCTTGGACACTGGTAGTAAATACTTCTGATTCCACCTGAAGTCTGCTCCTTGAGATTCCACACTGTATGATCTCAGCTCTGGACAAATACTCTTCACAACACTAATTCTATTATAACCTTTGGACGTTTGCATCCTTACCACTTCTCCTTCTCGTAATGGCTTGAGAGATTTGCTGGTTTTATAGTAGCAGAACTTCTGGTTTAAAAACTTCTTCAATAGATTACGTTTTTACTGATCTGCTGTTCTTCACACATGGAACCAATAATTGACTACTGATTGGTAATGTGGTTCTGGTTTGTCTCGACAGAAGTCTCTGAGCAGGGGAACCAAGATGTTTGTCACGAGGAACATTTCTGAGATTCAAGAGATTCAGGAAAGCATCACTATTATCTCATTTTGATTTCTCTAGTAACTGTTTTGCACTTTGAACTGCATGTTCTGCCAAATCATTTGACTGTGGGTACTCAGGGCTACTTGTGACACGAGTAAAGTCTCATTCTTCAGCAAATCTTTTGAACTGTTGGCTTGTAAACTGTGTGCCATTGTCAGAAATAACTTTGTGTGGACTACCGTGTACTGCAAAATGATGCTTCATCTTAGTAATGATAGTACTGGATGCTAGGTTAGGAAGTAAATCAATCTCGAGCCAATTGGAGTAAGAGTTGAAAATGTCACTGGCTACTGTCAACCAAGGTAGTTCCAGAATCTGGTTTAGCTGAAGTGGTTCCTTCTGTTGATGTGGCTTTGTACTATTACACACACAGCAAGATGAAAGTGCTCTCTCAATGTCTAGTGACATAGAAGGCCAAAATACTAGTTCTCTTGCCCTTCTTTGGGTAGAATCAGTTCCTGGGTGACATGATGCAAGATAGCAATGTACTCTTGTTGCAAGGACTTTAGAACAATTACTTTCAGACCTTTGATTATGATACCTTTGTCAGACAAAATCTCATCTCTATATGGAAAATAAGGTTGCACTTCTTGAGGTAAACTAGATTGCTTTGATGACCACCCTTGATTGATAAAGTGGTTGAGCTTTTGTAAAACTGGATCTGTGGCTGTGTGATCTCTCGCTCATCAAGATGTGTGGAAGAAATATTTCTAACTTCCATGACTTCAAAATCAAGATTCTCATTCTCAGGCTGTTCTGTGGTGTTTCTGGGTGATCCAGATAATGTATCAGCAAGATAAAGAAGTTTGCCTTTCTTGTAGACAAGATTGAAATTATACTTTTGTAATCTCAGTATCATACGTTGCAGTCGGGCTGGAGCTGAATGCATAGGCTTTCTCAAGATAGTGACTAGGGGTTGGTGGTTTGTTTCAATCTGGATAGGTCTACCACAAACATAATCATGGAACATGCAAACACAATTGCCAAATGCTCTTTCTCAATCTGAGCATACTGCATTTCAGTTTGGGTACAAGTTCTCGATGCATAGGCAACAGGTTGAACCTCTTGTAGAATGACTGCATCAAGATCAAATTTTGAAGCATCACAGGAAAGTGTTACTGGTTTGTGAACATCATAGTATCTGAGAGTTAGTGGACTAGCAATTCTCTGTTTCACAACAATAAATGCTCTTTGAGGTTGCTCTAACCAAGACCAGGATACATCTTTACGTGTCCACTCACTGAGTGGTGATGAAAGTTGACTCAACTCTGGAATGAACTTGCCTAGGTAGTTGACCTTGCCAAGAAAATTTTGCAGGGCTTGAACATTGTCTGGAGCTGGCATCTCAAGAGTGGCTGTTTGCTTATAAAGGTCTGTTCATAGGCCTGAACTAGTAAATACATGACCAGCATAAGTAACCTCTTGTAGCCTGAATTTGCATTTCTGTGGATTGAGCTTAAGATTCACTTGACATGCCCTTTCTAGAACTTTTCTGAGGTTTCTGTCATGTTCTGCTTCATTACCTCCTACTAGTATGTCGTCTACTAGGATAGCTCAAGGACACCCAGAAAAAAGTTGCTCCATTGCATGCTGAAAAACTTCACTTGCAGAATTGATCCCAAATGGCATTCTCAAAAATCTGTACCTGCCAAATGGAGTACTGAAAGTAGTGAGCAATGAAGATTTTTTGTCAAGCTGAATTTGCCAAAATTAACTCTTTGCATCTAAGACAGAAAAAACAGTGGCATTTGGCATCAAGGCTGCAACTTCTTTGACTGTGCACATTGGATAATGAGGTCTTTTTTAGTGCTTTGTTCAAATCGCATGGATCAATACATATTCTGATGTCATCTGAGCTTTTCTTATGAGCTACCACCATGGAAGATACCCATTCAGTTGGAGTTACAACTGGACAAATCACACCTGGTCACACCATTTTATCTAACTCAGCTTTGAATCTGTCCTGCATGGCTACTGGAACTTTTCCTGCTGTCTAGTTAACTAGACTGACCTCTGGGTCTTACTTCATGGAGTACATAACTGGAAGTTTGCCTAGTTAGATCAGCTTAGGTAGAAAACATGTACTGGGTGAAATTAGAGTAGTGGTCTTTTAAGCTAACACGATGGACTTCCTTATTAAATGAAAGTAGTCCCATTTTCAAACTATCTCTGAGCCCTAATAATGACTGGACGTGCCTCTTGACCACATAAAATAATATGTTGTAACTTTTTCCTGCAGAGTAACATGAAAGCACTACTGAACCTTCGGTCTGAATTTCTTCACCTCCTTAAGCAACAAGCTTCGCACACCTTGCCAAATCAAGCCTTTCACCATGACACACTCTAGCAAATGTTTCTGCTGACATAACATTGCACTTGGAACCTGTGTCAACTTTGACCTCTATGGGTTTGCCATTTATCTGAACAGTGCAAAATACTTAATTCTTTCCCTTTAAATCTACTGCATTGACTGTTTCATGAAGCACTGACACACCATCAACATAAAGAGTAGGGTTGCAGCTTTCTAATTGATCAACTCGTTTCTTAAAATGTTCCCTCTTAATAAAAGAATGTGGGCCTTTTGATTTACAAAACCTTTTAAAATGATTCCACTGATTGCATTTGTGGCATTGCTGACCAAAAACTAAACATTTCTCCCTTTTACATTCATGACTTCCACCACAATTATGACAGTTGGCAATGCAACTAGGTTTGGGCCCATGCTTTGAGTTTGCTGACTCACTCTTATGCTTCACTGAGACTGTGTGAACTGTGGAATTTGCTAGAAAGTACTGGGGTTTATGAGTGAGTGCTGCAGGGGTTACAGTTGCTGCCATGTCCTTGGGCCTGTTTCTTTTAACTACGTGTACATACTATCAATATGTGCTTTATCACTGTGCCTTCTAGAGCTATTGTCATTTATAAGCATATCTGTGTGCTTTTCTGTGAACTCCTATATCTGACAAATCTCCATGGCCTTATTCAAAGTTAAATCACTGTCACGAAGCACAATCTTTCTCACAGCACCATCTTTTATACCACACACAAGTCTGTCTTTTATCAACTCATCCCTTACATCACCAGATCTGCACATTTTAGCCTTATTTCTCAGGTCAGTTATATATGCTGCAAAAGTTTCACCAGGCTTTTGATCCCATGTGTAAAATAAGTGTCTTTCCATTGTAACATTTGTCTGGGGGTTACACATTTCTCTAAATTTATGTTTTAAGCACTCTGGGTCCTCCCTTGACTCGTACATATTAGTTTATGCTAATGTCGTTTATAACATTCTGTATGCCTTGTTTCATATTTTGCGAATAAGAAATAGTGCTGAGCAAGTTTTAATATCTGAAATTCATTTCTGACCTGTTTTGTGAAGTGTCCACATTGTGGGGATGATTCACTCCTCTGTATTCCACCACTTCCATGCAAGTGCCTTAAGTCGCCTTAGCCATGCCGCCTCTAACATCATGTCCTTTAGATATGTCACAACAATATGATGGATCCCAACCCCCCTGTATAGACAGCAGGTGCATACACAAATGAATGTTCCCTTTCAATGGCTTCTGACCCAGCTAAATTAAGCAGAATAAATGCCTTTGTATGGTCATCTTTATCAGAAAATACAGCTTGTATGAAAATGTCATATTCTTGCTCAAACACTCTCCAGTTCTCAGCAATATTACTGTCAGACACAAGTGCACTGGGTTTTCAAAATCCATCTGCCATGCCCACAAAATATGTACAAACACACTGAAAATATGGCCCTTGCAATTATGTATGATCAAACTGTTCTGTGAGCTTATAATAATATACAAATGCACAACAAACTCTTTGAAATACTGTACTTTGCGAAACATGCTACGAAATGGCTGTATTCTGCAAAATAACTTGTGTAGTACTGCACAAACATGCAAACACTTTATACACTTCTGATAACTGAGATATCTTTGATTAATACGAAAAATATGGATTCACAAAGCAGGTATTGAAAAATGTGGGGCAGGATTCACGAAGGCTTGCACAGAGTGTAAGAGACGTGTAAGACTCCATGCAAGCCTCGCGATCCAGGAACAGCCCGAAACTCCGTGTAAGAGACCAGCTAAAACGTCTCTTACACGGACTGGGCGTGGATATGCTAAATACCTCACTTGCAGCCGAAAGGCATGCAAATGAGGTAGAGTAGCGATCCACGAAGCAGAAAGCAGCCCGTGTAAGAGCCGTTTTAGCTGCAGAAATGTACTCAGTAGACAACTGAGTATGTTTCTGCAAAAATCATAATGGAGCCATGTCAGCTCCAAATAAAGGGTGCATATGTGTCAGGCAGCATGCCAATGGCCAAATATACCAAGGTACCCCGATGCAAATATGAAAAATAACATTTTTTTTCGGCGATCGCCGATGTTTAAACGCAGCGCAGCCCCGCGCAAACGGGCTGCACTATATAAAACATAAAAATGAAGGTTATAAACCCACAAATGTGGGTTTTATGCAATACATGGATTTACAATACAGGGACCAGCAAACCAAAAACAACATGGCCACCGTTTAGTGGTTGCTAAGGGGGAAAGCTGAGTCTAAGAGATGTAACTAAGCATTAGTAGGCAATCTGATGTAAATGAGTGTTAGGATACTGAATTCCACTGTCACATAGCAAATGAGCACATTCTGAGTAGTGTAAGAGATACATAAGGGGGAGGAATAGAGTAGGAGATAGGTGACATCACAGGGGGGAATGGTAGAAAGAAATGCAGTTCATTGGAGGTTAGTGTTACATGACAGATGTCAGACACATATCATGGAAAGAGGAGTGCCACAACATAAGCATGGGAAAGTCAAGAAATGGAAGGTGTACACTGTTGCTTACACCAAAGTTTCTTGCTGGGCGTGCATGCGCACGTGTGCTCGCCATGAAGCGCGAGTAGGGCAGTGTGCGCGCGTGTAAGGCAGACTGAGCATGTGGGAGCCTGTTGGCAGACTTGTAACACTGTTTGCGCTGGTGTGCGTGCATTTTAACCTGAATAAGATGATTGTAAACCGTGTAAGCATGAGTGCGTGCGTATAAGGCAGACTGAGCATATGGGAGCCTGTAGGCAGACTTGTAAGACTGTTTGCGCTGGTGTGTGCGCGTTTTAACTCGAATAAGCAGATTCTGAACTGTGTAAGCCTGTGTGCGCGCGTGTAAGCCACTGTGAGCGTGTTTCTGCTGGTATGCGCGTTGCTCCCCCCTGAGGAAACAGAAAGGAAAAAGGAAGCAACAGAATTAGTAGGAAGCTAGCAGGGAATACTGCTGGAGCTAGCAGGTGAAAACAATTAGTAGCAGCCAATTACACAAGCAGAATAGTAGCTCAGCCAAGCACTTAAAACTCTGCAAACAGCAGTGCAGGATGTTTCTCTCAAGAGACACTGCAAGACAGGAGTAAGCTAGTAGAAGTGAAAACTGAAAAAGCTGAACTCAGAGCAGAAATGCTAGGGGCTGCCATAGCTGTCATAAGGAGACATAGGCGACTTGCTGAGGGTGGTGACAATGCAGATGGTGCCAGACAACCCACAGTGAGGAGACTGAGAAGAGTGTACAGGCCCAGGGTCACCTACCACGGGTTACATGAGCTGCAGATAGTAGAGCGCTATAGAGTGGACAGAGACCTCCTGCAGCAAATTGTCGAGCTGTGCAGGCCACGCCTCACACACAGAACCAACAGAGGGGAACCCATCCCAGTGGAAACCAAGGTATGTGTTGGCCTAAGAATACTAGCAACAGGTACCTTCCAGAGACCAACTGGTGATATGATGGGGATATCACAGGCATCAGCCTCTAGGGTACTGCACCTGTTCCTGGATGCCATGTCAGCACATGTCGGTGATCATGTATATTTCCCCAATGCCCGTGAGGTATTGGCCAGCAATATGCGTCTCTTCCAGCAAATAGCGGAATACCCTGAGGTAGTGGGTGCAATAGACTGCACGCACATACGCATCAAAGCACCAGCCGGTGAGCAGGGTAGGGCCTACATTAACTGCAAGGGCTTCCCCTCCATCAACTACCAGGTCGTGTGTGATGCCCAGGGCATAATAATGAATGTGTGTGCTGGCTGCCCTGGGAGCTACCATGATTCCCATATCTGGCATTTGACGCAGCTGTACCAGACATTTGCCAATGGAGACATCCCACATGGACACCTAGTGGGGGATGCAGGTTATGCACTGGAGCCGTGGCTGATGACACCCATCAGAAACACACACACACCTGAACAGGAACGCCATAATGAGGCACACGCACAAACACGTAATGTAATAGAGCGTGTGTTTGACCTGCTCAAGTCACGGTTCCGGTGTCTGGACACATCTGATGGAGCCTTGCAGTACTCACCAACTACATATACCCAAATTGTCATGGTATGTGCTATGCTACATAATATCATCTTGCGAAAACAGCTGCAGCAGGACCAGCATAGGGCCGGGCCAAACTGCCCCCCACCATTGCCAAGGCCATCACAGGCTGAGCGTAACTTGGTGGAGGAACAACCTGAGCCTGCCCCAGTAGACAGAAGGAGGCGTGCCCAGTATGCCCTGGCCTTGGCAAAGAGGCAACGCATAGCACATACACTGGCTCAGTAGGAACCCTGGGAATGATACCCCTCTCTGACTCACTCATATAATAACAGGGATGCCTAAAATGACATAACCTGCTCTCAAACATGTACAGGGAGTGTAATATGTGCATCCGACAGAGGCAGCCCTGCAGCACCACCTGAGGCATGAATGCCATGTGTTAAGTAATGTAACACCATGTAGTATATGCACACTTGAGGACCCTGACTAACATCCTACCCTCACCAAGCATGATGCCACAATATGACGATGGGATGATCAATTGCAATAATTGGCTGAAGTATTGCAGTTAGTCAAAGGGGATCCAATGTGTGCCAGCCTGGGATGACATGCTGAGCATGACATGATGCTCCAGCTGCTAGGTGTGGCGTGCACCTATCAGTCCAGGCCTCATGGATACTGGCAAAGGCTGTCATTACCCACAGCGTGCCCTGAATAGGTAAGGCTCAAAACACAAACCCACCTCCATAGGTACCACAAGGGATAAGAAACTAGATGTAATGCTACCCAATGCCAGAACTCTAAACAGCAAGATGCGTGCAGTGTAAACTCACCCAGTATGGAGAATGTTGATATCTGTCCTGTAACAGAAAACTGGGTCAAGGCTCACAACAGCACCCTAACACTACCAGGTTACACCTCATACTGTGCTGTACAGCCTCAAAACATGGAACAAGCTACAAAAGGAGGGTGACTAGCAATAATTGTCAAGGATAACCACACCCCCATGTTGGTACCACAACAAGAAGCAGCATGGACTAGCCATGGTCAAGTAACAGTGGCTAAAACTGCTTCCCAGTGTATAGCCTGTTACAGACTACCGTCCCAACACCAGGAACTGCACCTGGCCTATGTTGGAATACATGAATATATGAATATATGAATATATCAAGCCCCCCAAACCACATTATATTGGTTGACTGAAAATACACAGACACAGACTGGGAGCATTATACTAGCTCCAACACTGGAGGAGAAAAGTTCCTACAATCCAACAGTAATGCCACACAACACCAGCAGTCTCACTGAGTAGGTACACCAGGCCGGTATGACACTGACCGTGTGCAGCATCCTACCCTCACCAAGAATGATGCCACAGTACAAACACAGAATGATCAGCTTTAACAAGTGGCACAATTACTGCTGTCATTCCAAGAGGATCTAATGTCTGTTTGCATGGGATGTCATGCCAGGGATGGCTTGCACCTGTTACCCCTGGGCGTCTGGATATTGGATAAGGCATTTGCCACCTCCATAGAGCCTTACGTAGGCAAGGCTGAAAAGACTAACCCACCACCCTAGGAAATGCCAGACGTGTAAACTGCAATATGCATGCTCCTGAGGCCCTCCCCAGTATGGAGAACATCGATGTCTGTGCAGTGACTGAAACCTGCTGCAAGCCTACTGACAGCACACCAGCACTACCAGGTTATACCTCATATCATGCGTTATGGCCCCAAAACCTGGACCAAAACATAAAAGGAGGGGGAGTATCCATATTCAGCACAGACACCCATACGTCCAGGTAACTGACAATGCACGAAGCATCGGAGACCACCCATGTGCACCTAACCATAGGCAAAACTGTTGTACAGTCTGTAGCATGCTACAGACCACACTCTCACACACAGGAACCCCACCCAGACGTCCTGAAGACACTGGACAGTATGAATGTCCCACCAAATACCAAACAAGGTACACACAAATTACCACATAGGTGGTAAACCATTATGTATGGAAGGAGTAATCAGGAACCTAGGGACACAAGTGGACAGTAACCTGTTATGTGACAGTCACATTGCCAGTGTGGCTAGGAAGACTGTCTATATTGGACACCGTATCATGAAAGGAGTCACATCTATGTCAACAGAGGTCATTGTGCCCCTGTACTGTTCTCTTATCAGACCCATAATCTAGTACAATGCCTCATTTGGGATGTACCTTACCTGACACCTGCAGCAGTTAGAAAGACCTCAAAGGTACCTCACCAAGAGGATAAAGGGTCCCAAATATATGTCATATGCTGCCTGCCTGTAGACACCCCAGCTGAATGCAGGCACATACTGCCTGCACAGAGGCATCGTATGTCTGTTGTACAAGGCCATGTCCAACACAGGAGTAATGGACATGCTCCACCCCAGAAAACTCAAAGCCACTGGAGCTGTGAGAGTGAGAGATGTCAACCTCAACACATAATGAAATAGGATGTGCTGGAGGGACAGATACATAACCCAGAGGCACCCCACACCCTGGAACAGAATCCCACTCCATGTTAGGCAGAGCCCCTCACTGACACTCTTCAACAGGAATCTTGCCAAGTGGATGGATGATCGTAGACGTATATTGGGGGTCTTCACTGTGTCATGTCCAGACAGAGGCACAGTAAAGTAAATCATAAATGGCCGTAATATTCACATAGCAAGGGGTGGCGAAAGACACACACACTCTGGCTAGGCTTACAAATGCCATAGGGTGGATAGCCTAGTATGAACCTATGAACCTATGAAGCTACAAATTGTACAGGACACTAAGGATAATCACAAGGCTTACTCAACTGATGGTAGGAACCGTGTTGGGAATTCACAGATATGCTCTGAATCACACAAATATTACAAACAACATACCAAACACACACACATATTGCCAACATGCAACCTGACAGGTGCAGTGCAAACCCCCCCCCCAGAATGCAAACTATCTATCCCAGCAGACTGCTGGCCCCCTGACATTGCAGATGCTGAGGTAACAGCCAGCATCTACAAAGCAAAACACACAGCAGCAATGGTATGAGATGGTGTCCTGGGCTGAGTCCAACATGGACACCAAGAAGAATGGAATGCCAAATTACACTACTGCTCAATGTCAGCCTTACCACAGGATATGTACCCAAAGAGCAGTGTACAACAACAGTGGTCCTTCTCAACAAAGGTGTTGCCTGAATGGATACTGCAAACTACCACCCCAGAATCCTGACAAGCTTGGTCTGCACAGCTATGGAAAGGATCAGCATGTACCGCAGACATAAAGATATTGGGGACCTACTGACACTGGACCCTACCCAGTGAGGCTTTCTTAAGTGCAGATCCTGACCCTAAACATGTTTGACTCATTTGAAACAGTCATTAAGGTAATTGATGAGGGCAATGTGGTCTACACAGCGTAGCTGGACCTTGCAAATGCTTCCATACAATACCCTACGTGTTCATGATACATATGCTCACCAGCTTAAATATAAACCCCTATATCAGTAGAGGGGTTGCAAACCAGACCAAGGACAGAACTGACATGGTCAGACATGCTGCAGCCATGCAGACTACAAACCAGATATAACTGGCATCCCACAAGGCTTGGTCCTGGGACCTCCCTCGTTTGGTATATAAGGACTGTGTCTGAACATGTATGCAGAGGACTACAAACTGCCCACCATATCTGACCCTCCAGCTGACACAAGCATCCCACAAAAGGGCCACATAGAAACAGACAACTGGTGCCATAGCCATGTCAGCAAGCTAATGTAGAAAAGTGTGTAGTCAACCCCCGTGGATATACAGTAAGTGCCCACCAATTACCACATCGGTGTTAACCCATTACGTACCTAACATGTAATGAGAGACCTGGGGACACAAGGTGATAGATATCCTGCATTGGACAAACATGTGGCTGTAGTGTTCACAGAAACATACCATATACCCACCTAATCATGAAGGTTGTCAGATCTAGATAAGGGGAGGTAATTGTGGCTCTGCAGTCATCCTTCATCAGCGTTACAATTGACTACAATAGCCCCTGTGGGATGTACCTCAGCAGACACCTCCATCAACTGTAAAGTCCCCAACAGTACCTCACCAGGAGTATCAAAGAGCTTGAACAGATGGTATTGTTGCCTGATTAAACAAACTGCAGCTCCACACACTGCCATACTGCCCACCCAGAGGCAAGCTGTGCCTGATGTATAAAGCCATGTCCAAGCTGGAATCAATGAACATGCTGCACCTTGTACAATCTGAATGGCAGTGAGCTATGCACATGAGGGACCTGAATCCCAGCACTGACATACATAGGACAAGCTGTACTGCATGATCCATAACACAGAAGCCACCCCCACTCATGAGTAAACTCCCAGTACAGGTTATCCATAGAGTCACTCATTGATTCGCCTCAAGAGGAATCGTGAGGAGTGGATGGGAGATGGTAGGTTTACCCTGGGTATCACTGTTATGTCACAGGTAGATGGAGGCACAGTATACTAACCATGACATATGTCATGGCAAACTCCACTTACAATGTGTGTCGAAGGACAAACACCCTCTCCGACTAGCATTAGAAATGGCCTAGGGCACATCGCTACTGTTTGCCAATGTACACCTATGTTGTGGAATACACTACCAATGTTGGACAAGCCTGGTATTAGTAGTTCATATCTGAACATAATGCAACATCGTCAGATGTGCACAACTGGCCCCTAACCAGGCTGTTGTGCTCACTATGGAAATGTAAAGCAGTGATAGGATTAAAGCCCAGGATACTGTCCACCACAGTGAAAGTACTGAACCAGTGCACTATACGGTACTACAGTGTTAGGTCAGTATGAAAGGATGTTGACAACTGTATGCAAAGTATCCCATGCAAACCCTGCAGGCACAGTATAATCCCTGCTGTGTTCACACACAAAGCAGTTGGACAGTAACTACACAACATGACACACAACACACAACCATAAATGGGAGATATTGTTGAAGTTCACACTCATCCACAAATGTGGTGGGCTGCAGAGTTCAACATATGGAAAGCACACACTGGGCATGCTCGCACACTTTGATAAATGAGACATATGTCAGACAACATGCCATGGGAAGGCTGAACTGGGCATGCTCACACACTTAGGCCAAATCCCAGTTTAGCAGTTGGCCACACATATCTGGTATGTGTACGTGTTATTCCAGGAACCAACCACATTACAGCAATCAGCCCAGTGCACACAGTTAAATGACTACAGAGACATATGTGATATAGTGGATCCCTCCCATATGCAAACATCTTCCACAGATACACACGTTGTTCATACAAACAGGGAATGCTATGGCAATAAAGACCTGCAAACAGTCTAACAGCAACAAATAATGTGCATCTGACAATTAAACATATGGGTGTAGAGGTCAACACTAGGCTGTTTGGCCTAGGGAATGACAGCTTAGCCAGAGTGTGCTTGGCGTCTGCCTCCCCAGTACAGTAGGCTACTGTGCCACTGTAAAGTAGGTCACATAAGGCACCGTGTGAGGCTAGTGTGCTGTGCCTCTGTCAAGCAGGGACACAGTGGAGATCCCAGGGTTTGAATGTGCTAAGCCACATACATGTTGTTGGTGTGTGCTGGAAGAGGGTTGCTGAGGACCTCTAACAGTAAGTGGGTGTCAATAACAGACTGAGGGGAGCCTTATCTGCATTGTCTGGACAATGTCACTGTCAACACTGTGTCGTGATGATTATGTGGGATTGAAGTGTCGTGCCGGTACTGTTCAGAGATGTCCTCCCCCTGTGGGCTACTGCTCTGCAATGTATTAGCTCACTCTGTCTGTTGGACAGTTCATATATGGCTGGTGTACACCTGACAGGTGTCCTGTTGTGGAGCAGTCATGGGTATATTTGGGATAGCATGATCAATGCAAACCTTCCACATGCTCATAGAATGCAATTGTCAAGGATTATGCAGAGTGGCCTGTATACTCCCCCAGCATGGGTCCTTTGAAGTCTTCCACCCCAGTCTTCACAAGTGTAAAGTCTGCTTGTGATAAATACAGTTTGGTTGCAGTGACAACCTTGCCTGGGGGTGGGGATGGGATATGGATGTCCAGGGAAAGGTGGGTATGGTCAGATATCAACAATGGTGGTCTACCTCTGGTGTGGAACAGTGAGTACCCATGTTGCAGATGGTCAGGTGCAATATGTATTCCCTCTTGTGGCTGTGGTGAGTGGTTCTGCCATAGCACATGGACTCACAAATTGTAGTGGCTGTAGGGTAATATTGTAGAGGCCTGAGTAGTTCCCACACACAATATGCCTGTACCTGACGTTAACAACTGGAATGGTGTATGTGAACACCTGCATATCCTGGCACTGTTCCCAGGGAAGCAAAGTGTGTGTCCTGGATGTGGGAGGGGTGTTCTGGACTGGTTGTGTTGTGTGTTACAAGTCCTGTGGTCACGAAGCATGGTATAGAACATATCCTGCCAGTGCGATGTGCATATCTGACCCTGAAGTAGGTGGCTGCAAATGCATATATATGCTATCCCCCACCTGACAGGTAGTACTAGATGTACATACCTCTGTAGAAATAATGATGTCAGCACCCTATAAATACTGCAGGTGCAGAACAGATGCCCAGTTATTCGGATAGCGTGCTCTGCTAACGTGTCTCCCTCAAGTGTCATAATCTATTTAGGTAGGGGTTTGAATCCTGCAAATGCTCAGTGTGGGTGACTGGGGTTGTCGTGTGTGCAAGTCTGTGTGAGGGAAATGTCCCTTTTGGCAACTGGGAAAACACACTACAAGATGCACATTCCCCTTTCTAAACACTGATGATGTCAGCACCCTATAAGTACAGCAGGGGAAGGGAAAACTCCCAGTAATGCGAATAGTGCGCTCCGCTAATGCGTCTATCTCGAGTGTCATAACATAGTTAAGTAGGGGTTTGAATCCAGCAAATGCCCAGAGTGTGTGGATGGGGGTTAGTGTGTGTGCAAGTCTGTCTGAAAGAAATGTCCCTTTTGGCAACTAGGAGAACACACTACAGGATGCACATTCCCCTTTCTAAACACTGATGATGTCAGCACCCTATAAGTCCAGCAGGAGAAGGGAAACCTCCCAGTAATGCGAATAGCGCGCTCTGCTAATGTGTCCGTCTCAAGTGTCATAACATAGTTAGGTAGGGGTTTGAATCCTACAAATGCCCAGTGTGTGTGGAGAGGGGTTAGTGTGTATGCAAGTTTGTCTGAAAGAAATGTCCCTTTTGGCAACTAAGAGAACACACTACAGGATGCACATTCCCCTTTCTAAACACTGATGATGTCAGCACCCTATAAGTACAGCAGGAGAAGGGAAACCTCCCAGTAATTTAAATAGCGCGCTCTGCTAATGCGTTTTTCTCAAGTGTCATAACATAGTTAGGTAGGGGTTTGAATCCTGCAAATGGCAAGTGTGTGTGTTTAAATGAGGGGAGTTTGTGTGTGTGCAATTCTGTATGAAAGATATGTGCTTTTTGGCAATCAGGAGAACACACTACATGATGCACATTACCCTTTCCAAACACTGATGATGTCAGCACCCTATAAGTACAGCCGGAGAAGAGAAACCTCCCAGTAATTTGAATAGTGCGCTCCGCTAATGCGTCTCTTTTAAGTGTCATAACATAGTTAGGTAGGGGTAGGAATCCTGCAAATGGCAAGTGTGTGTGTGGGGGGTTAGTAGGGTGTGTATAACTGCAAGTGTGAGAGAACAGTTCCTTTTGGCAACTACTACAATACACCAGATGCTGCATATTCCCCCAGTAAACACAGGTGATGTCACCACACTATAAGTATAGCCAAACATGGCAAATCGCCCAGTAATACAAATAGTGCGCTCCGCTACTGGGTCTATTACTACTGTCAGAGCACAGATAGGTATGTTTTGGTAACCCACAACTGCCACGTGTGTTTGTGTCACACAAAATGCCCATGTGTGGGTTGTTGTTCATAACAATGCATGGCATTGCTTAAACCAGCAATGGCAATGCACACATGATGTATGTGTGTGCCACATACACATATATACCTGTGACCTTCAATAGTTCCCATGTCTGACACGTGCCTCAAGTGAATAAATGGTATTTGCACTGCATAACATAATGACTGTGTCTTACTGTGCAGGGGCTGCATGCGGTATGTGTATATACAGTGTGAGTTGCATATGGTACCATCCTAACAGCGGGGGATACACATCTAGTCTGGGCCATATAGTCTACATGTAGTCAATGAACAGGTGCTGCATGTTCCCACCTGTCGTGGGAGTGGTAACATGTTGTTCCACTGCAATTCAATGACTACATGCTGGGAACCTTTCAGCTAGTGTGTTGTAGCTACAGTAATGCTCACACACAATGTCCAGCTGGATGCAGTCCAGCCATATAAAGACATGTGTAGAGACCGTCATATTCCCAGTGTTGTTAGGGAGGACAGGTGGGTTTCCTGTGTATGGGAGGGTTGTGTGTGCCAGGCTGTGAACCAGAAGGCAGTCCAACACACTGTTAGCTGCACATGGATAGGCCCTGATGCTTTGTGGTATGCCAACAACCTGGAGGTGTGTGTATCTGTGGTGCCTTGAGATACCTCCCCCCTGTTCATGTGTGGTACATGTGTAGGGGACGACAGGCATGGTATGAGGTATAACCTGGCAGTGATGGGTTGCACCTGTGAGCCGTGAATCAGGAATCTGTTACTGCACAGATATTGCAGTTTACCGTGCTGAGGACAGTGTCCAGTGCATGCATCTTGTGGTGTACACTGCTGGTGTTGTGTAGCATTACTGTGAGTGTCCTATCCCGTGTGATACCCACGGAGGTGGCTATGTAATCTGAGCCCTGCAACAAAAGGCACTATGTGTGTGTATCAAGAGGCTTCGCCAATATACAATGGCCCATGGGTGACACATGCAAGCTGCCACTCACAAATCATTGTGGCTTCCCTAGCATGTAAGCACACGCTGACAGCCATTGGATACCCTATGAATGACATTGGAGATTGAGCAAAATGTAGACATAGAACACCCTTCCTACATATTGTGGTAGCATACCTGGTGAGGGTATGATGGCAACCAAGGTCAGGCTCATACCAGCCCGTGCCACATGCTGAGAGAGCCCTTCTATGTTCCCTATCATGTAGTCCAGGGAGGTACATCTCAGGTCATCCATAGTGGCATGGACAATGACTGAGTCATATGTGTCCATGCCTCTGACTGACCTGTATGCATGTGTTATGTGGTGGACCATAGTGCCCCATGGGCATATCACTGTGACCTTCACCATGTACAGCCTGTTGAGCGGGACCCCACTGCACCGGCCAAGAGAGGTACCTGACACATCTGTAGCAGGTGTGCTGTGTATCCCTACAGGCTGTGAGTGTTTGGCACACAGGATGTGTGTGCCATGTGTGGCATGTGCTCTGTTCCGACTTAACGTATGCCTGTGTGTCAGCTGCAGAGGTGTGTGATGCTCAGGCAGGATGCTATTCTGAGGCTCCAAGTATGCCCCAGTGTGTTCATGTGTTTGGATTGCTGTCAGTGCAGGTCTATGTCAGACTGGTATCGTAGTCACTGTAGTATGTCATGCCACCTGACAGGGTATGGCAGTACTGGGTTCAGAGTGCTCAGTCCCCAGATTGGCTATGTGGTTGCATCTTACACATGTGTTGTACGTTCCTGGCCAGGGGAGAGGGTTGACTGCATACATGTGGCAGCTGTGACATTGCCACATGGCTCACATATACCACAACTGGACCATAGAGGTGATTCAAAAGTTACCTTTGCACATGCTACCATAGTAGTGTGATTGCCATGGTGATTACCAACACATAGGGCCAATGGGGAACAACATACTGAAGGTGAGTATGTGTGGGTGTACTGCTTCTGATTTCATAGCGCTGGCATTTATGACTGCACACGTGGGCAAATGCCAGGTAGGTCATATGCAATGTGTCACAGGCAACGTACATGCGAACAGGACAGACAGTGACGTTCTGTCAAGTGAGACATTGACATACGTATAGTACACTATGCAGATGTCACTAGGAATCCACAGAAGCTGTGTAAATCTGCATTGCAGGTGGAATCAGTGTTCCAGGGAACCTCAAGCAAACATGCATGCAAACAAAGCTACAGTAAGCAGGGCTGGAAGTAGTCCATTGTACAACAAAGAAGGGGTACCACTTCCAGTAGGTAACAGTGCAAATATGCAGGCACTATAAACATGTACCCAGGAATGCACAGCTCAGATGTCCATGGTAAAACTGATATTATTTAAAATTCAATTTAATGTAAATTAAATTGGTACTGCACACATATCAACATGCGCAAACATCCACATTGCATAGTCATTGTGGGCAACATGCCACCATTAGTGTACATGTCCATCATTGCGTATCAGTACTTGCATTACCTTCTCCCCTGTGCTACCTATGTATGTGGCTATCTGTTGACATCCTTACCACTGGTATGCAATAATGTGCAGCTGTTACACTATGGTACTTACTATGGGTGTAGATAACAATTCAGGACACTCATACAGTTACTGCATCAGGCATGCTGGGATATACACACAATCATATCAGCACACTGTACTGTTACCGACATGATACTAGTAATACACTTCTATGTAGTCACCCTGTGCATCAGCAACATGTTAACCTGTTCCTGCACTGATGTTGGAGATTGCAGGAGGTGGCACAGTTTCATCATATGCACAGGGTGTGAACTAGGTATGCCTGAGTCTGCCACTGATACGACCAATTGACATGTATGTGTATGTGTGTTGGTGAGGGACAGCAGTACATGGTGGGGCACTGTTGATGCAGTGTGTGCATGTATGTGGTAGCCCTAGGTGTTAACATTTCGCATGTGTGTATGCATGCACACAGTTCCACCTCATGGCTGCCATATACTGGAGTCTGTGGGCAGGGCATACAGATCAGTGTCTGTGGCCACGGACACGGTACCTGTGCCTGGCAGGGGTGCTACAGACCGTATCCAGTACTAAGCCAGACTGGGTACTGTCATCAGAAACGGGTGTTCGTTGACTGGACACAGGTCCCTGTTGGGACTGTCCAGAGCCACGTGCACGTGGTCTCCTGGGGCGGTCTGATGACAGCACAGACCCAGCATTGCTCAGGCTGCTGCTGGCACTATGGGGGTATCCGCTGGCCTGTTGTCATCTGCGCCGACTGCCAGCTGCTGCTGTTGCTGGCATACGGCCATGTCGATGCCACAACCGTCCACCATTGCCCTGGCTCATGGACATGTAGTTGTGGGACTGCCGTAATATGTCCCCACAATGTCTGTCTATGACATCGGTGAAATTACGGATAGCATCCGCAATGTCACGCATACTGTCAGTCATGGATGTGCGACATGCTCTCAGCTCCCTCAGACCCTGTCTGGTGTACCTTTCCATACGTGACTGTGCCTGCATGACAGCCCAAAACACAGTTTACAATGTCTACACAATGTTACCAGTGATGCACACATGCACACATGCACACGTGGACACATGCACACATGCACACATGCACACCCCGCAGTATACACACAGAGCACTACTGAGTTACACTGTTATTACTAGCACTATCAGGTCTATTATAGGTATTGTTAATACACACTCACCAGCATGGATGGGCTGCCTTGCTGTAACACCGGAGGGACCTGCAGAAATGAGGGGATTAATGTCAGTGGGCACAACTGTGCCATTGACACTGCGTATGATACAGTTCAGTAGTACAACAGTTGCCTTTCACATGTCAGCTGCTGATATTGGCAATATCACACCTGCACAATTACATACTATGTTGACAGCTACATACCAAGGACACACCTTACACATGCATAAACTAACAGTGTACAGAACAGTCGAGTGTACATATGGCATATTACCTGCATGCTCCATGTCGTGTTGCTGTGTGGCTCCAGCCTCCATCATAATGCAGGTGCGTTGCTGTTGATGGTCCTGGGCTGGAGCCACAACACTTAGAAGTAGCCCCTCCAGTCTGGTGAGGGGGGGTTGTGTGGTCACCCCACCTCCTGTGGCGACCTGTTGCCTATGGATATCCGATGCACGCTGATGGACATTTCTGATTAAATCACTGTAGTGATGTCGTACCTGCTCATATGTCCTATTATGCGTGCCAATGTCATTTACCCTACGGACAAGGTCTTGCCACAGTGCAGCCCTCTCCTGCTGATTCTGGCTGGTGCGGGAAAACAGTATGTCATAATCCCGCACCAGGCTCTGGAGTATCTCTTCATCTTCTACAGCAGAGTAGGCAGGATTTCGCTGACGCGCCATGTCCCTGAAAGAGAACACAAACAGGATATCAGCAAACTATGTCAGCAAAATATGGCACACATACTATACATGATACTCAACTGTAGTGATATACTACTACTCCCATATGTAGCACGTGTGTGTCTCTTGGTGGATACACATGTACATGGCCAGATATCAGTGCTCAGCCGACACATGTGCAACAATACCTGCCACATTCCATAGAACATAGTACCAAGCCCCATCAGTCAGCACACTGAGACAGGTCCAATGTACCACCTCACTCTGGGGGTTCATAACAAGGTACTGTATGTGGAACGTCATCCACTAGTGTGATCTGGACACAAACTAATCGGCCTGGATATACATATCCCACCACCACCACCAGCACAGTAGACTACTTTGAAATATATGTGAATAGACAGATTTTCACTTGTTAGGACTGAGATGGTATCCATGCAGCCCACTGGGCCAGTGGAAGCCACAACCCACAATGCTGACCCCTTTGCAAATGCTTCCCACGGACATCCCCAAGAATGCATGGAACATGCACACACAATTCTAACCCAGACCCTATGCACACAGGTTAAGCATCCTGTCTGGTGGACCCCAGCCAAAGACAGATTGTATAACGATAGAAGGAGGCTACTGCAGGACAGAGCAGAATCAAATAAAGGGAAGGCATCTGTGGTCAGCACTAGTAAAAAGCTAAGTTCTCTCATAACAACATCCAAGGCCAACTCTGAGAGAGAAATGGCAAAGGACACTAATGATAACCGCAAGGCCTTCTGCAGTTTTGTTAGAAACATGGACCAAAAGCCTCAGATATGCTCAGAGTTAGTACACAACTACATAAAATTCACTGAACCCACAGATATTGGCAACATTCTGGCAGACAGGTTCAGTGCAAATATCCCCCCTCCCTCTCCCCCAAAAGAAGAAATACTTATCACAGCTGAATGTAACCTCCCTGTCATCTCAGATGTCTAGGTGAGGGCCGCCCTCAGCAAAGCAGAACACACAGCATCAATGGGACCTGATGGTATCCCTGGATGTGTGCTACGGGAACTCCAAGAGGAGCTACAACCGCATATAAAACTGATATTTAACCTTAGCCTTACTACGGGATATGTACCTGAACACTGGCGTACAGCAACAGTGGTCCCACTCCACAAAGGGGGCACCTCTACAGACCCTGGGAACTACCGCCCCATAAGCTTAACCAGCCTGTTCTGCAAAGCTATGGAAAGATTCATTATGGAACTCATATACAGCGGTATTGGGGACCTACAGACACTTGATCCCACCCAGTTTGGCTTTGTGAAGGGCTGATCCTGCCTTTTGAACCTGGTTGACTTTTTCAAAACAGTCACTACAGCCATTGATGAGGGCAAAGCAGTCCATACAGCCTACCTGGACTTGCCTAAGGCCTTCAACACAATACCCCACTCAGGCATCATAGACAAGCTCATCAGCTTAAATGTTAATACATATGTCACATGATGGGTTGCAAACTGGTTGAACAACAGAATCCATAAAGTCAAAATTGCGGGTGCCATGTCAGACTCAAAGCCAATCACAAGTGGTATCCCACAGGGCTCTGTCCTAGGACCCCTCTTGTTTGGCATTTACTTCTCAGATGTGAAAGCAAACATGGGCGGGTTGTGGATGACAAAGTTCCCAGATGACTGCAAACTAGGCGCCATAGTTGATACACCAGCTGACACACACATCCTACAGACAGGCCTCACTGAAACGGACAACTGGTGCCAGAATCATGGCCTAACACTGAATGGCATGAAATGTATAGTCATCCCCTTTGGGTGCAACAATGTACACACAACTTATCACATAGACATACATATAGATACAGACCAATAACACATATGGAGGGTTCACAGTATGTTGACTATTAAATTGTTACTTTACATTACCTGTGTTTGTCACAGCTGATTGCATTACCGTTTGTATATGTTCCTGCTGCTGCTAGCCCAGCTTGATACTGTCACTGATGACAGCTTCAACTTAGTTTTTCTTAAGTGTAGTTTTTGTTTGTGTTTTTATTTTCTTTTTTTCTTTCTTTTTCTTTCTCTCTCTCTCTCTGCCTCCAGACAGTGCAATGAAAGTATTGCATGCATGGACTGGGAGTGCAGGATGCTTTTGTAGGTATCTGCATATGTCCATGTGATGGCCTCTGCACCAATTGTTAGCAAGCATTTGCTAATTGCATGCAGTCAGTTGTGTACTGATTGCAGTTCTCACTGTGATTTCAGGACAGTGCTATAAAAGTGTATGTGAGATAGGCGTTGCCCTTTCAGATTGTAAGGGCGGGGACCATGCTGGTATGCTGTGGACACTGTTCTGTGAGTGTAAAGGTTAGTATCTCTCACATAAGTCAGGCTGTGTTGTAGATTAACATTTCTCCATTCATCTCTCCTGTACTAAGTGTGTATGTACACTGACACCTACAACTATATATATATATATATATATATATATATATATATATATATATATATATATATATATATACATATATTTATATATATATCATAACTGACATTATTACCTACTAGCTACCAACTAGCATGGCTGTTTCTGTTCACA
The DNA here is from genome assembly GCF_019279795.1 of Protopterus annectens. Lineage (NCBI taxonomy): Eukaryota > Metazoa > Chordata > Ceratodontiformes > Protopteridae > Protopterus > Protopterus annectens. Next base: position 1,998,302,873 of record NC_056739.1, read on the forward strand.
CACTACTATTATAGATATCCACTAGATTTGACAGTAAATATACATGACATGCTTTGTGTACTACACATCCTATATTCCCTTTACATTAATTCCTACTATTACATGATATATTTATTGTAGCACAATGTTCTTATATTACAGTCATGGCTTAGTGGTAAGTCATGCAGACTACTGTTTCCAAGGTCCTGGGTTCGGGACTGACAGTGTTATTTTATTTTGCTTTTGAACAGACTACAGGACCTGTCATTCAGAGTGACTAAGGCACTTTTAAGCAGTTGTAACTGGGTTAGCGCTGGTTTGCGCGGAGCTTCCGCATGCGCACTGGCGTTCAGCTGCGTGCGCACCCGCTTACAACCGCTTAACAGTGCTTACTCGTGCGCACACCCGCGCTATTTTCTTTGAAAGAAATGAAAATGGGGAGACAGGAAAGTGGTGAAAAAGGGGTCACAAAAAGGGTGAGACAGTAGGGAAACAAGCTTGGGTTTTGCAGGAGGGATGTAGGTAAGGCCCATAGCTGCCCATTTCTTCATCAGCAACAGTTGTGCATATGTTTGTAATTTGGTGTGACATTTGTAACCTTCCACCCCTGAGAGAGGTGTAAGGACAACAATAATACTTATTGTACAGCCAATTGTAATTGACAGTTTCCATGTCCAGCAGACATGTGTGTGAAATGGGCAGCTATGTATGGGACGTAATATTTTTGTTTGTTTTGAGTGCCCTTTTTTTTTTTTTTTCAGGTGAGAGTGGTATGTCAGGTAAAGGAAGTCGGTATAGCTGGGGAGGTAGGTTGGGTAGGTCAACAGACAAGACAAACAAGACGCATACAGGGGCGGTGTATGGCATGTGTGGGGGGGGGTTACACAATTGACGGGGATGGATGTTTGGATATCCAGAGCCCATGAGCCCACAGACGGCAACAGTGGAACTGATATCCCCACCCATGGGCAGTTGCCACTGTACCTTCACTGCCCAGGACGGGGCTGTGCTGGGGGCTGTGTAGGCCGGGCAACAGGCATGCCCGTTAGTTGTGCCACCTGTGCCTCAAGCTGGCATAGGGGCCCAAGAACAGATTCCTGGATCTCCCTACGCATCACAGTCCGGACGCTATGGAGGGTGAGTGGTGGTTCTCCTCCGGCCACACTTGCAGAGGGGGGACGAGCCCCATCCCCTGCGGTGCTTCCACCTGCACGTGGCACAGGGCCACCGGAGGAGGGTCCGGACTGGGCACTACTGCCAGGTGCACTCGCCAGCTGAGGTGGGAGAGGTGGGTCCGCTGGAACCCGCCTTCCCTGTCGTCCTATGTTTTGCATTATGTCATGACAGTTTGGGTTAGTAACATACAATACCATTCGCAATTAGTTGTAACAGCATGCATTAGTATTGCCATTAACCAAACACCAAGATATTCACACCATTGAACAGCGAGCATAACACATGCATAATTTGAACAGCAATACACAGTCCAACAACATGCAGGGTTGATTGATGGCAACAGGCCATCAGGTTTGGATGTATGAACAGGGCAGATGCATCAACGTACATGCAAATATGTATGACCCAACAGGACAAATGTCCAGGGGTATTAATTGTGATTGCACATACCAATTTCACATGGGATGGATTATATGTGGTTATAAGGTAGGGTGAAGAAAATATAATTAACACCTTCAAATACCAATACATATCCTGTACATGTCTAATAGCTGCAGATATATACACACTACAGTTCTACCTACAGTTTCCTATGTGATAACTACTTCAAATTGGTGATAGGAATGTTACAGCTACATCAATATACATTTTCATTTTTATTCATACACGTTCATATCTGGCTTTGTTCAGCGACATCATCCTGCTACATTTGCTTTATATAGCTATAGACAACTGTGGATGTTTGGTATTTCAGACAATCATACTATCTGCATATTGCAGACTGAGAGCAACATATCCAGATTTTGGGATACACATTCCAGCTGCAGGAACATTTTGAACACATTTCGCAGTTTGGTTCTGCTTGTCACATTCATTTCATTCTGTACTGACTGCAGTATACTTTATTCAGGAGTTATTACTACTTTATTGGTGGATTTATAACTCTTTCTCACACTCTCTCACTTGTTTTATTTTTACAATTCAGGATGGTACTTACTTCTAGGCTTTATTGACATGTTTTACCTGTAGTTATTACAATCCTTTCCAACAGTCTCACTTCTGTCATGTTTCAGTATTTCAACAGGGATATATTTCACACGTGATTTTCTCATCTTCTGCAGCTGTACTTTTCAGCCTGCTGCAGGTTGTGTACTATTATATTACAGGTGGGGCATCTTTATTTCAGACTTTATTTCAAACATTTTCATTTTTCTGTTTGGATTACAGACTGCAACACACTTTTGTAATCAAGCAATACTTGCAAACACTCTTACACTGTTACTTGCACATTTTATTACTTAGTGACTACACTGCACTCTTTTGCTAACTGTCATACTTTTATATTTATTTACAGTTACAGGGAGAGGATTACTGACCTGCCTGGTGGCGCAACCACACCAGCCTATCGCCATAGGCTCTGCGGTTCGCAGAACGGACACCTGCAGCTGTAATATAAATTAAGTAATATTGGAATGCACCTCCATAATATCAGCTAGGTTAATTTCTTACATACATAATTAGATGTAACTTACTCAGTAGTGGGGCGTTGGGCATTTGCCGGGCCTCCTGGATCCAAAGGTTCAGTTGGTCCTGCTTACGTCTCTTCAGGTCCGCATGGTGGTGACGGACCTGCTCACCAGTCCTTGGAATCCCTGTGGCACTGGTGAGATCATGATCCAACCGGTCCCACGCCTCAGCCCTATATGCTCCCCACAGGACCTGGCCCTGCATGAGTTGGGCCTCATGATTGTGGACAAGGAGCCAGACCATATATCTGGACTCCTCAATGCCCCACCTCTGTGCTCGGAAGCAACTACCCTCACCTACTCCTGACATTCTGGCTGCAAGTTAGTTCTACAATCGGTTATGCTGTGTATTCCCACCTATGGAACTTATATATGCCGTTTTTCCCGCACTTATCTGTGATTGGCCATTTTGTAATTGTATCAGATTCACAAAACCTGCTTTGTCATGCTCCTCTTTCTATTCATTCCTATATATTTGCTATTACTGCATTTCTAAGTACAGCTGTCATGGCTTAGTGGTTCAGTACCTTGACTATGGTGCATGGTATCCTGGGTTCGAACCTGGCCACTACTTTTTATATTTTATGACTGTCTAGACAGGCTAGGAGGTGTGTCTGTGTAAAGGCAGTTTTGTTACAGCTTGCTCAACATTGCCCGTCGGATAGCTTGTTGGCGCGGTGCGCAGCTCCGCGCAAATGGGTTACGCTGGTTTACGCCTCATTTAGCTGTCAGCACGCATATTACGCTCAGCACAGCTAGGGGCACACAGTTTCAGCGTGTTAAACCATGGCTCACCTACAGGCACTCATTTTGCACCTGTTAAAACACTGCACACCTTCGGGCACTCATTTTATACCTGGTAAACCACTGCTCACCTACGGGCAGATGCACTCACCTTGTTAAACTGTAGCTCAGCTATAGGCACATCTGGCATTTTTTTATTATTTTGTTATCTCACATTTCTTCAAAATAAATGGCCTATTTCATTACATTTTACATAAATTATAATTTTATATGTGTACATATGTGTTAGGGACTTGTTTCGTGCTTATTTCACTAAAAATTACAATTTATGTTGTGGGGTCTCGAACCATGACTGCCTGCTCTTCAGCCAACGTCTCTACTGCTACGCTATTGCTTCTTGGCATAGTTTGCATATTTAGTTCCTATATGCTTTTCCACTGACTGCTAACTGTGGCTGAGCTACGGGCATGCCCGCGCAAACGAGCGCACTCATGGGTAAACATCTTTACGATTTAAAAAAAATATGACATGTTCATTTATATAATTTTATGTTCATAGTCTGTGGGGGCATGTGTTGTGTTGTGTTTATTCACATTTCCATGTACTCTATCATGGGGCTTTACTTTAGGCACTTTTACTCTTCTGGGGGCGTGTCCGCTTGCAGGGCTTGGCCTACGGACACGCCCCCTCCTGTCTTCCACGGACCGTGTAAGCCTTAGGTGTGATTCAGCATGCCCTCATGCACATGCATGACATGCTGACGTCACACCGTTTAACTGCAGCCTCCGTGTAAGCCTTGTAACTCTTACACGGAGGCTTCGTGAATCCTGCCCGTGGTCTTTTCCCCTTATTTTATTCATTTTATGCAATTTGGACTTTATTTCAAACATTTTCCGTAGTAATTAGAATATTTTATCAATATTGTACATATTAGTTTATGCTAATGTCGTTTATAACATTCTGTATGCCTTGTTTCATATTTTGTGAATAAAAAATAGTGTTGAGCAAGTTTTAATATCTGAAATTCATTTCTGACCTGTTTTGTGAAGTATCCACATTGTGGGGATGATTCACTCCTCTATATTCCACCACTTCCAAGCAAGTGCCTTAAGTCGCCTTAGCCATGCCGCCTCTAACATCATGTCCTTTAGATATGTCACTTCTGACACCATGTTGCTCATCCCTGTCTAACATAGATAACAAGCAGATGGGGTATTACGTTTAGATGCTTTAGTACATAGAAACATATCAGGATGGATAGCAACATCATAAAATACAAACAAACTAGTTAACAGACAGAGCTTACATACATACATGAAACAGTAAAAAACAAAGGCTAGGGTGTAGGTAAACCGGTCCTCCAAAAAATCAATCATACAGTAACAAGAACAAAGGAGGCAGTGGAACACAGCAGTAGAGTTTAAAAATTTAATCCAGGAACAGACAGTGAGCGCTTTCGCAGCCAAAGCTGCTTCATCAGACAAACAAACCTCCAAATTGCAGTGTTTTTAAAAGACTGAACAGCCAATCAGCAAGTATAAGGAATTAAGGAGCTATTAAAAAGAACAAAATAAAGAATATATAGAAAATATATAATACAGTTCAAAATCCATTGTACAAATATATTAATACAGTTCAACTAAAATAACAAATAATAAATACATTTAATAAAATAAATTAATATCAAAACTATACCTACTTGGAACCTATCTTGCTAAGGGCCTATTCACAAATACGGGTTTAATGGAGAGTTTATCATTAAGACCCTTCCCTATGTTTGCCTTCATCCTAATGATCCAGTTCAGTTCTTTACTTTTTACCTTAGTTCTATGTGGGCCCGACCTATTACCCACTCTATTTCAACAACCATAAACCTGAAACTGTGCTGTGTACCCATTGACATAATATGCTTAGAAAGGGCATTAATTTAAACTTTCCTAGAGATGTCATAAAGATGTTCTCTCATCCTGTCACGTAACCTCTGTGTCATCATCCCAATATAAAAACTAAAAAGAGTGTACAATAGGCTAAATAGACTAGGTTCATTGTATTACAATTTGCTTTTACTCTAAAAAACATCTTTCTATGGGTATCTGGATGTTCAAATTCAGCACTGCTGTCAATCAAATGTCAGTAGTTACATGCCTGAAAGGGAAATGTACCTGCAGAATGTTGTATTTCAGTACCAGTATCAGGTTTTGGATAACATAACATTTTCCTAAGTGACCTCTTGTTCTTGTACATGTAGCTTGGAGCCTCTCCTACTATTGATTCCACTCTCTCGTTAGATCTAAGTATGTTCCAATGCTTGGTATAGATATCCTGTAATAAACTGATATTACTGGCATAAGTAACTGGTATTCTCAATTTATTATTGGTCAAATTACGCTTGCAAAACTGAGTTGGTGTAGAAAAGTAGGGTTTACCTTCACGAGTTCTAGATTCAAGAGCTTGAGCTGTAATTGAACTAACTTCTTTCTTATTTTAACCCCTCTCAAGAAATCTCTGTTCCATGTGTTTCAATTCACAAGTGAAGGTGGAATCATCTGCTGTTAATCTGGGCACTTCTTGTGCCAATAGCTACGCCAACCTAGTTATGGCGAGATGGGAGGAAACTTATATTACACCACAACTTAAGATAGGTCAAGTTGTGTTCTACAGGAGATTTGTTAATGATCTTTTTCTCCTGTGGGAGGGTGGTGAGGCTGAGCTCTCCCAGTTCTTAGATAGGCTCAATAGGAGCACTGATTTTCTTAGCTTGACAGCTAATAGCTCCACTGTTACCATGGATTTTCTTGATGTTAAGATTACTAGAGAGATCAATGGTGCCTTTACTTCTGAAATATACAGAAAAAGCTGTCACAGGAACAAATTTATACATAAATGGAGTATGCATGCTGGACATATTTTCAAGAATGTTGTAAGAGCACAGATGTTAAGAATGTCCAGATTAACAGCAGATGATTCCACCTTCACTTGTGAATTGAAACACATGGAACAGAGGTTTCTTGAGAGGGGTTACAATAAGAAAGAAGTTAGTTCAATTACAGCTCAAGCTCTTGAATCTAGAACTCGTGAAGGTAAACCCTACTTTTCTACACCAACTCAGTTTTGCAAGCGTAATTTGACCAATAATAAATTGAGAATACCAGTTACTTATGCCAGTAATATCAGGTTATTACAGGATATCTATACCAAGCATTGGAACATACTTAGATCTAACGAGAGAGTGGAATCAATAGTAGGAGAGGCTCCAAGCTACATGTACAAGAACAAGAGGTCGCTTAGGAAAATGTTATGTTATCCAAAACCTGATACTGGTACTGAAATACAACATTCTGCAGGTACATTTCCCTTTCAGGCATGTAACTACTGACATTTGATTGACAGCAGTGCTGAATTTGAACATCCAGATACCCATAGAAAGATGTTTTTTAGAGTAAAAGCAAATTGTAATACAATGAACCTAGTCTATTTAGCCTATTGTACACTCTGCTTTTGTTTTTATATTGGGATGACGACACAGAGGTTACGTGACAGGATGAGAGAACATCTTTATGACATCTCTAGGAAAGTTGAAATTAATGCCCTTTCTAAGCATATTATGTCAATGGGTACACAGCACAGTTTCAGGTTTATGGCTGTTGAAACAGAGTGGGTAATAGGTCGGGCCCACATAGAACTAAGGTAAAAAGTAAAGAACTGAACTGGATCATTAGGATGAAGGCAAACATAGGGAAGGGTCTTAATGATAAACTCTCCATTAAACCAGTATTGGTGAATAGGCCCTTAGCAAGATAGGTTCCAAGTAGGTATAGTTTTGATATTAATTTATTTATTAAATGTATTTATTATTTGTTATTTTAGTTGAACTGTATTAATATCTTTGTACAATGGATTTTGAACTGTATTATATATTTTCCATATATTCTTTATTTTGTTCTTTTTATATTAAGTATGTATAGAATCAAAGGTTTTTAATAGCTCCTTAATTGCTTATACTTGCTGATTGGCTGTTCAGTCTTTTAAAAACACTGCAATTTGGAGGTTTGTTTGTCTGATGAAGCAGCTTTGGCTGCGAAAGCGCTTACTGTCTGTTTTTGGATTAAATTTTTAAACTCTACTACTGTGTTCTGCTGCCTCCTTTGTTCTTGTTACTTACATACATGCTTGCATCTCAACAGCTAACTATAAAATGGCAGTCAGGCTTGCTCATGCTCAGTATTTATACACTTGCGCAAGGCCTTGGATAGCTTCTTAAAGGTACATGCACACATTTTTTTCTACACTAATCCTCCGTTCTACTGTCCTTTATGTCCTTATTTTTTGTATTGTGAAATTTTCCATAGCTAGGTGCCTTTGCCTATATTACAGTAGACTCCCTCTTATCCGACCTCTCTTTAACCGGCCTCCTCTTTAACCAGCCATCAAATTTCTGCCATAGCCCTAGCAAAAGACAACAGAGACAATAGAGAATAACAACACTTCCACCTCTTCTGGGCTAAATAATGACAGACATTTGAGTTTTAAGACTTAGTATCCTTTTTCCTAAAGAATATGAGCACAAATCATATTATTCTACCTTATTTATGACCTACAAATGCTATTTTGTATGCTTTTTCTGATTAACCAGCCATTTGTTTATCCAGCCTAAGATCCGGTCCCAGCGAGACTGGATAAGAGGGAGACTATTGTACTCTTCAAATATCTGTGGGGCTACTTTGTTGTATTGATTAGTTTGGCTTTCTCCTTTGCATAAATATTACACCATATCAGACCTCTTTTTCTTTCTCTCGTCCATGTTTCTTTTCTATACCATTAAAAAATCTCTGAGTTTTGTTCTTTACATTTTTATACTTCCTCTGTTGCTTCTTTTTCCAGGTGTTGCAAAGTTTCTTTGTCTCTGCAATGTTTTTCATGGATCTGTTATATTAATGAAGACAAATTTGTATTTGCAGCTTTTAACAGTTTTTTTGCAAGTATTTTCTTCTCTTTAATTTCTCTCTTAAACTTTCTGAATATCTTCTATCTGGAAATTCTGGGCTTCTTGCATAATAGTAACAATACATAATTTCTTCCTTATCCTCAATAGTCTACTCTGTTATCTTTATGGCTCTTTTCTCAGTTTTTATGTTTTCTATGGACTATTTCTTTTGTCTATAACTTGGGGGGGCACACTACCCCTGAACCTGGCCTAACCCCATTGTAGGAATGTTTCCATGTCTTAAGGATTCTACAGGACCATTTTTTTCCAATCCTGGCAGTAGAATGCACACCAGGATTGGACATGTTTTTATCCTGGGAGCTGTCCACCAAGCTGTTTTTTTTATTTTTTACCCCAGCTCTAGCCATGACGCATGCTATATAAGATACAGTCTATATATCAGTGTCATTTTGGTGAGATTTTGTGAAAACAGGGTCCACCACGTGGAGGAACTCACCAAGACTTAAGGATGAACTTACTTCCAGTCATACAACTCTCCTTTTCTTGTTGATTTCATCCTGTCTCCATTCAGCTCTTTGGCTATTCAGCTCTTACTGTGATCTAGACCACCCAGCGATGCCACAAATTGTCACTGATAAAAGGATAGTTAACTAAAGATTTTGCCCTGCTCCAAAAGTAGCCCAGTACAGCCCTCACTGATGACATTTTCTCTGCTCCCTGGATTATTCTCTCTATGGGCAGCCGTCACAAGTTAGACTTTCAAATGTCACAGCAAGTAGGAGTATGTTCATGACTGCTTTATTTTGCACACACATTAAACCTCCCCTAATTATATGCAACTCATTTAAAATTACACTTACCTTAATCCTTCCACTGATCAAGAACAGCATCCATCTGCAACCACTGAATACCAGTAATGCCTGGGAAGTAAATGAAAGGTACCTATATGCTTAATGACCCCTATCATTTTATGAGAAGAAAAGGTTTAAACAGTTAGTGTCAAAGCGTTGTACATAGCCTAGTCTGTTCCCTTGCCACCACTGTCAGATTTCGCTACAGTCAGAATGACATCTGATTACTGGGTTTCTGGTCAGACAAACATGATTTAATGCTGCTTGTGCTGTTACCACTGGATCTATAATCACCATGACAGCAGGAATGTTCCATAGTGATTCATGGACTTCATAGACCTGCACCCCTCCCCCTTCAATCCACTGCACAGTTCTTTTTCTGAAGTCCTCATTCCTTCATGTTACTACCCCATCCATATTAGTGACACATACTTACTATGGAGCTTTTTTGGGAGAAGAGTTTTGGATGTTACTGGGCCTTGTAGATAAGACTACAAAGAATGGTATCCTAAAGTATTTTGCCACAAAAGAATTACATAGGTTCATAGGTTGGTACTAGGCTATCGGCCCGAGGGCCTATACAAGCCTATTCTATTTCCTGCTTTACTTATCATTCCCTATGGTTCTTTTTTCTGCTGACTCTGTGGTTCTTTCTTGTGGCATTGTGACTTGTTTCAAGGTAAAAATGGCACACACGGAGCTGGAGAACAGCTTATGCAAGTAGAGAAAGTTGAATCATGTTACCAGGTAGATTTAAAGCACAAAGGTTTATTCCACACACAAGTCCACACTATATGCACAAGCTTTCGTCCCTGCTCAATCAGGAACTTCTTCAAAGTGATTTAAGTAGTAAAATCCACTTCATTTAAATAGTTGAATGGCATATAATCAATCCTAAAACACGCCCCCCCTTATTTACATAACTAATTCAATATACCTAAATAAATAAATAAATGTACTATAGCTTATATATAAATACAATACAATAACTAAATAATCTAAAGCATCCTATTTAATATAAAATATAAAACATATAAAATACTTCTGTGTAAAATTCATATTTCCAGAGCTTTTAATTTTAAAAAACATGCAAGTGAAAAACTGTCATTTAATCCTGGCCATTGTAGGGAGTTCATCATTAATTGCCAAAGGGCTTCTTGTTTTTTTAATATTAATGCCCATGGTCCACCCCTTATATCTGAAGAAAAACAAGAAGCCCTATGGCAATTGAGGATGAACTCCCTACAATGGCCAGGATTAAATGACAGTTTTGCACTTGCATGTTTTTTAAAATTAAAAGCTCTGGAAAGATGAATTTTACACAGAAGTATTTTATATGTTTTATATTTTATATTAAATAGGATGTTTTAGATTATTTAGTTAATTGTATTTAAAGATGAGATATAGTACATTTATTTATTTATTTATTTAAGTATATTGAATTAGTTATGTAAATAAGGGGGCATGTTTTAGGATTGATTATATGTCATTCCATACCTCTCAACCTCCAGATGAGGGAATCAGGGACAAAGGACCTTAAAATCAGGGACAATCAGGGACACCTAATTAGCATAAGATATACATAATCAAATGAGCACATTAATGTACATGCCCACACAAGCTGTGTTGCACACTCCCACACACATTCAATTACACAAAGACAGGGCTTTATTTGAGAACTTTTTATTAAAATAAAGTAATATATACACACAAGCTCATAATACAGAAATGTTCATATTTTCAGATGGCTTAATAAAATTCAAATAATATATGTCCACACCACCATCACACCCCAACAGTTCCATTTTTTATGAACACAGCAGCTATTTGCAGAAGACAAATATTTAATATAGAAGCAATATACAAAAATAAATTTACATTAAGTAGCCCACCATACATAAACTATTGACTACAGGTCTATCCATGACATTTCCCCATGGTTAGATGCAAAATGCCAGATTAAAACTGCTATTTAACTTGATCACTTTGGCAAGAAAAGTCAATTTCTGCATCTGATGCTGTGGAATTCTAAGTAAAGCCAAAAATAATGGAAGGGTAAAGGACTAGAATCAGTGACTGTTTATAAATATTGCTTTCAAATGTATCAGTTGATAGATAACAGGTTTTACATTAGCAACAAGCTTAGAAAGTTGAGATTTTTGCGTTGTCAACATTCACGTTCTTAAAGATATAAACTGTGGTACTTGCATTTATTAGTGACTGAAATCCCAGCATCAACAACAGAAATGTCATTATTGACTCATAATAATAATAAAAAAATAATAATAAGTGATCTCTCAACAACTTTGCTCAAGAACTCTGGGCAAAGCCCAGCATAATGAGGGGGGAGACAAATGTAATATCACTTTGTCGGGGTTAGTTTCTAAATATTGCTCTCATAAGCTTTTGCATTAGCAACAAGCTTACAAAGTTGACAGGACAACAGATCTTGCATTAGCATCAACATACTGTATATCCATACAATGCTGTGCTCAGCAACTGTTATATTGATATACAAATTAATTTCAATGGCTAGACTCCTGCTCACAGAGGCTTTTGCCTTTCATGATGCACATATTTGACTAAGTTTATATTAAACTGAAAGTGCAGCTAACAACTTATCTCTAACTTTCTCAGCTAGCTATGGTAAGTGCCTTAAAAAGTCACCTTCTGTATCTGACTGCTGCCTGCAGCAATAAAAAAAAAAGACTCACCTGGGAATCAATGGTTTCTCATTGTTGATCTTGTCTACAAAGAATAAGCAACATTAACAAACCAACCATAGGACCAGGCAAAAAAAAAATCGGTAGCTCCAACAATGAACGACCTCATACCTCATGTGAGTGGATAAGTTGTCCAGGCAATATATAACAAAACTTGCTGGTCCCGTGCTCTTTCCCTTCTTTCAGTCATGATCACATCAGGTGAACAGAGGCGGTCTCTGTCATGTGACCCAAATCTTCTTTCTTCGGCTCAGGGCTCTCCGCGTTGGACAGAAACAGTCGCAAGTCTGCAAACGTACTTCTCCCGTGTGATGAACAAACTATTGTTCTTCCTACACATGTTAATATGCAGTGAAAGTAGACCTAATAGAGAAAAACATGCTTCTCAGGGCCGCTGCCATACATTAACCAGTCCAGAGGCACTAAACAGGAACTTGCTACAAGCAGTCAGTAGCAGAACAGGAAACCATCTGGTAGCATACTTATTAGATGTGGCAAAGAGAAGTTCTGATTGGCTAAATTTGTCATAAGCCAAAAGCACAGCTCTTTTTGCTGCAGAATTTTAAAAATACGGGAATTTTAACAGGAAAATTAGGCAGACAGGGAAGGGGCTGTGTTTTAATTTAAAAACGGGTGCTCCCGGGAAATTCGGGACAATTGAGAGCTGTGTGCCATTCAACTATTTAAATAAAGTGGATTTTACTAATTAAATCACTTTGAAAAAGTTCCTGACTGAGCAGGGAGGAAAGCTTATGCATATAGTGTGGACTTGTGTGTGGAATAAACCTTTGTGCTTTAAATCTACCTGGTGACATTATTCAACTTTCTCTACTTGCATCAGCTGTTCTCCCGCTCAGTGTATGTCGTTTTTGCTGACAGGTTTGTATTTGCCGTTTTTTTCTTGTTTCGAGGTAAGCTTACCTCTATGAGGATTGTCAGTTCTCAAAAAAAAAATATCTCTGCCATTTACACAAGTAAATCAGGCTGTGCACTCTTTTCTACATTATTAGCATCACTAAGAATCTTATCTGGGTCCTAAATTTAAGCGTGCTTTGCCGGTTGTTGGATAGGATGTTAGTCTCTGGGAAAGTGAATAAGCAGCCTAGTGAGAGAGTTCTGCATCAGCTGCAGATGATATTACATAATCAAAGTGGGAGGAAACCAGGTGATGAACAATTTGAGGCAATAGGTGTTTGATCCTGGAAATGAAACAGGAAACTTTAACAACAGTGGACAGTTGATGTCAGCTGACAATCTAGGATCACTCCTAAATTATGAACCTTTTGTTGATGAACTGAAACTTATTATCTCCATGTATGATGCCATTAGAAAGGGCACGAACAGAAGAATCTTTCAAGATAAGCATGAGCAGTCATGGCTTCCATCTTCAAAAGTTTAGCAAAGTCATAGAAAGGATGGAGTGAAGTGAGCAGTTGCCCTGGGTGTAAGCTGTTAGGAAAGCACTATCGGCACTGTATAAGAGGTGGCAGTTGCTACTTGCAAGCAGTATTCACACTCATTTTCGAAGCTGCTATCACAGTTGTGGCTGCATAAATGATAGGAAATCAGTTTTAATATGTTCATAACTGTAACAAGGTACTCAAGAAGCTAGTATAAGCTCCTTGCCACAGGTTAGCAAAAGCATTTGACACAGCGCTATTACATAGATTCATAATATCTCTTTGCTTAGCCTGCAGATATTTTTTTCAGCCAATGAACTGTTGCAAGGATGTATTATAGCCCTTTGTGACAGCACAGCAAAGCTGTTCATACAGAAAAGAACTACCTCAATGAATATGTGACACTTTCTAGACCTCATTTTAAAACTTCCATAGATGAAAGAACATTTTCTAATCTTGAACAAGTGACCTGCAGCTATAATGAAAGACGATTCATTAAATCTAAACTAAAAGATCACCTTTTAAAGACTCTGTCTGTACTTGCTTCAAAGTTAATGGTAAAATCAGTTGCAGTATGCCAACCTAGCTCTGAAATTGGCTTATTATAATTTGCCATTTATTCATTCTCAGCTGTAAAGGATTAAACTTCATCCATGTCACTGACTGATGGAAATACCTTACTTACTTATGTAAATATGTCAGTTTTGTATAATCAGACTCGGTAATATATCATTTTTTCTTTGCTATATCCTTGATGCACTATATGTGTTGAAAAATGTTACTTGATGTAGTATATTTTGTCTTGCCCTAGCAGCCTGGGTCATGGCTGAAAATGGACTTACCCTTTTAAAACTGAATTAAATAAATACATAAACTATTTTATATAGATAGATTGATAGATGGATAGATATAGATATAGATATAGATATATTAGCTCTTTGCTTAGCTGAAAGACTTTTTTTGTTCTTAGCTCTGAGAGAATTTTTTTTTTTGTACTCACTTTCAAACAGAGGGGTGAGAAATGTGGACATTGTCCAGGGTATCAACTTACTTTGCTGCATTTCTTGAGATTCAGTTTCAACCAATTACAAGTTAACCAGGAATGAATGGCATGCAGGTCTTCAGCAAGGATATACGCAGATGCCATGTCTTTTTCTGGGAAGGACAGGTACAGCTTGTTGTCCTCAGCAGAGCTGTGATATGTTAAACCCTCCCTCTTATTAAATCTCCTGGTGGGAACATGCGCAATATGATTAAAAGGAGACTGAAGTTTGAGCCCTGCAATGCTTCACAGATGAGGCAGTAAGAAACACAGATGTAAATACCTCAATTATCCACTAGAGGTATGAAGGAAACCAGTATAAAACAGTACAGAAGACACCGCAATATAACCATAAGTGCTGAGTTAGGATACCATGGTGGTCAGTGGTATTACGTGATTCTGAGACATTTAAGAGGACCAGTACTGAAAGCTCTGCTGCTCTTAGCCATGAGGAGATCCATTACTACACCAAAAGGAGTAGTTTCAGCACTGTGGCAAATGCAAAACCCAGACTGCAATGCATCTGTGAGCTCATCAGCTATGAGACAGGACTCAAGTTGCACATATACAACCTTCTCAATAACCTCTCCAAAGAAATGGAATGCTAGAGTTGGGGCAGATATTGTCAAAAGTATTAAAGTGAAGCAAATAGTTTTTGAGGACAGGATTCCCAAATCCAAGGCCTGTACTGACCTGCTGTCTCACTGACTGTGTAGCATTTGTAGGTTGTCATTCTGTCTGTGTCTGAAGGAAAATATATGTTGTTTGATTATGCATTTTACATTTTTCATATATATATATATATATATATATATATATATATATAAATATATATATATATATATATATATATATATATATATATATATATATATATTGCATTTACCCTTTCCCTTGTAGTTTGAGTAGTAGCCAAAATGGGTCAGACATGGACCACTTTACCTATCTTATTAACAAAATGATACATTAAGTAATTGAGAATTGGAAAAGATGTTTCATATTTATTTCAGACTATTAAATCTAAGGTTGGTTATAATATCGTATAAACCTTTTTCTTCTTTTAGACAGGAGGTCTTATGTTAGCCACATATACATGGAAGCCTCTTTCTCATATGTGACACTACTTGCTAAATCTATTATGGTGGTGGCCAATCACTTATTACACTTTTTGTTTATTTCTCTGTGTATTTGTGCATTTTGCTGTTTATTTACTTCTGTGGTCAGTCAGTGGCCTTCAGAACACAAAACAGGACAGTGCTGTGGCTTGCTTCAGTGTCTGATCATTCAAATTTAGGGCATCTAAACTTAAATGGTCTTGTACAGCTATTATTCTATGAGGTCTTGTCTGAATGGGTCTACTTTGTTTCGTTGAATCTAATTTCCCTGAATTTCATTTCACCCCAACCACATCACTGAAAACACAAATAAAATACAAATAACTGAAAACGAATTTCACTGAATCTCATTTCACTGAACTACACTTAGTATATATGGCACAGTTTAGAGTACTGTAAGGCAAGTAAAAGGTATATGGCCTTTTCCCCACTGTAGTGTGATCCTGGAATTAGTATATATAGTTAGGGGGTGTGGGGGGCACATCCCCCACATTGGGGGTGTGGGGATGTATCCCCCCACTTATTTTGAATACATATATTGTCTTCTGGAGAGAGTTACTCATTGGTGTTGTAACTATGCATGTGTATTGTTTAAGATGTATTGTTTTGAAGTTTTTGGTAAAATACAATATAAAACAAATAAGGTGGGGGCTACGCCATACACACACCTCCCACACCCCCACACCCCCCTTAACTATATATACTAACTCCAGGATTGCACTACAGTGAGGAAAAGAGCATATACTTTTTACTTGCCTTGCAGTACTCTACACAGTGCCATATATACTAACGGCAGTTCAGTGAAATGAGATTCAGTGAAATGAGTTTTCAGTAATTTGAGTTTTCAATGATGTGTCGGGGTGAAATGAAATTCAGTGAAATGAGATTCAATGAAACAAAGTAGACCCATCTGAACATACATTTTCTTTCATGCATGGAAACTAATGTAAAAACAATGACAGCTGAGTGTCTGACTTTGATCAGTTTGACAGTAGACAAGTGGCATTGACCTCTGTTGCTTGCAATAAATATTTGTTCAACACTGAGCTTAAATTACATTTGACTAAATATGAAATGTTACTGCCAAAATTCTAAAAGTTAGAACTCGAAACCATGTATCAGAACGTATATGTTGACAACAAGTCTATAACTACCTGCAACAAGATGTTCAATTACATAACAGCTATAAATGAAAAAGTGTTGTTGCTGTTGTTTGTCTTTCAGCTTTTCCTGGTAAGGGGTCGCCACAGCAGAACTCTGGTCCACTAATGATTGGCAGTAGATTTTTACGAAACGTCGAGGTGCCAGTGCCTTCTGTGTGGAGTCTGCATGTCCTCCCTACGGTTGGGTAACATTTGAAAGACATGCGTGTGTAAATGGGCATACCTTCGTTGAAGGTTGGGCATCGAGCTGGCACCTCGGCGTTTCATAAAAATCTACTGCCAATCATTAGCGGACCGGAGTTCTGCTGTGGTGACCCCTTACCAGGAAAAAGCCGAAAAGACAAACAACAATATTTCTAATAAATAAAATTTAACTGAAATTGTAGAGTCTCTAAAAACGTAAGTGAAAAAAAATGATCAAACTTAAAAGTAGCCTGAGATTGTATCTGTTGGGTAAATGAAGTTTGTTTCTGATGAATTTCTAGAGCTGGTGGACCTTTAAGAACTCTAAAATAACTATTATTGTCAAGCTAACAATGTGTGAAAAGCACTTGATCTAAAGTAAACTGGAAATTTTCTCAAGACAGGAACAAGCTTTACTGCTAGGGGTTTGTAGACTCACAGCTTTATCATCTGATCAGCAGTATCACACACAGCTGTTAGAATGGGCATAAAAAGTAGGGATGTGGCTGTGTGTGTGTGTGTGCGTGTGCGTGTGCATGTGCATGTGTGTGTGTGTGCCTGTGCCTGTGCATGTGTTAACACTCTCAGTTTGAGAATTATATAATTGTTTTGGATTGAACTTTATCACAAACACTAAGCATGATGCTCTTTCATTCTGTGTTAAAAAAATTGATAAATCTTTCTGAAAATGTTCACTGAAACCCTCTGTAGGCAAATGAATAGCAGCTATTAAGTGATTTGCTAAAACCAAGAAAACTGAATTGCTTATAAACTAATAACTCATATCTAATAGTGTTTTGGTTTTTGAACACATAATTAATGAGCTTTTAACAGCAGTGGAGAATGGGCTTTTTGTATCTAGTGACTAATTTGTCTACGAAACAATAGCTGTCATTTAACAAACCAAGACAAAATAAAGACTTGGCAATGAAAAATCTGATGTTAGGAACATTATCAACACATGTTGATAAATATAGCACTTTACATTATAAATCTCAACTCATCCACACAATAGAAGAGTGGAACTCCATTGTGCATAAAATCTCTAAAAATGGAATTTCTGTGCACTCAACTACAGCTAAAGCTTCTATCATTATACAGATGGAGTAAATGGTAAATTATGCTGAACCTAAAGAACTAGGTGCTGACATTTAAATGCTACATATTTTATATATACATATAAAAAAATATATACATTTTCCACACATGCACACACACACACACACACACACACACACACACACACACACACACACACACACACACACACACACACACACACACACACATACGAGTGCATTATCTTTTCTTGAATGCTTTTTGGTCAAGTCACAGAATGTTAAATAAACATATCGAACCACCTGTGCAAGACCCAGAGTTTTGATGGGATGTGTTTTTATATTTTTTGGTCAACAATCCATGAATTGGCATAATGGTTAAGGTCTGTGCCTCACAAGGTACAAGGTTTGATCCTGATGTCTGGCCAATGGAGTTTGCATGTTCTCTCTCTGTCTCTGTGAGGTTCCTTCCACCTCCCAAAAACATACTGAGTGTTTCTAACACAAACTCACCCATGAAATAGAATTATGGGCAGCAGTACAGACACTAGATGATGCCTTACAGTGGAAATGTTTGTATAAACCAACAACTTTGGGCATCTACTCTGGTCCACAGTATCCTCAAGATATAAGAACACAGATCCCAGACTGCATGCTATGGTTGCAGCTGATTTGGTTGTGTTGACTAATGTCACCAAATGGGCATGGATATTTGCCAGTGATAAGTGGGTTGAGGAACTGGCGTACTCAGACCTAAGCCAGGGACATATGCTAACAGTGAGAGGGGTCTATGTCCCTTCTTTAGCCAGTGTTTGCCTGCCATAAAGACCAATAGCCTGGGGTTAATAAGCTACTGGCTGGCCAGTGTCCAGTTGCCCACCTCAGGTTACCTGGGATACTGTCAAGCAAAAGATATAAAACTAATCAACCTGCCAAACATGAACTAAGAATGGCTACATTAAATGTAGGTTCACTGACATGACAGTGCTTGGAAGTGGATGACATGATGGCAAGGAGGAGGTTGTACATCCTATGTATCCAGGATCCAAGATGAAAGGGCAGTCCAGCAATGCTGAATTACTGCAAACATGATACTGAAAACTATAACTGCCTACCTTGATTTTTATTTTCATCACTGTGTAGTCCAGATGTTTGAGGCACTGGTAGCAAGAAAATGGAGCACAGTCAATTTCCAGTGAAAAAATAAATAAAAAATTGAATTTCTGTGTCTAACCATCACCTTTTACTTTGACAACAGTAAGTATAGCAGCACGTTGCATGCCACTATAGTCTTTGTCATACAAGTCACGACTACCAACATCAGGGTTCTGCAAATTATTATTTTTGTTACCTTTCTCATCTAGTGACAGGAACAGAAGTAGCAAAAACACAAGGAAAAACTGGCTCAAATACACACAAGGCAAACAGGAAGCACTAAAGTCCCCACTAGTAAGAAAAAATTCTTGAATGAAGACAGGAGCGATCCAAATGCAGTAACTCTGCTTTATTGAAATCCACAACACAAACGATGAGCACTTTTGTTCTAGAACACCAGAACTTCATCAGATAAAACCACAATGTAAAGTCTGCTTTTTAAAGGCATTAGAAAAAACATCATGTTCAATAATGAAAAAGACACACCCCGTTAAAGTCACAACATACAATACAAAAAAAATATAAATGCATAAAATATATATAAATATAAAGTGCAGTATTTAAAGTGCAATGTTTCAAAGTCCAAATTTAAAAATCGCATAGACTTAAAAAGCATATATAATCAAGTTTAAAATGTATCTACATGGCGTTTTTTCTAATGCCTTTAAATAGCAGACTTTACATTGTGGTTTTATCTGATGAAGTTCTGGTGTTCTGGGATGAAAGCGTTCATAATTTGCGTTGTGGATTTCAATAAAACAGTGTTACTGCATTTGGACTGCTCTTGTCTTCATTCAACAATTTTTCTTATCAGTGGGGACTTTATTGCTTCCTGTTTGCCTTGTGTGTATATGAGGAACAGAAGTAGAACAGCCAGTGGTCACATTTAACATAAACCATTGGCATCTGCTTTGTAACAGTGAACATTATGATCTCCTGCTGACACTACTCATACAGTGGGCTGCTGCTCTCTATGCTCCATCAGTCATTAGCCAGTGTGGGGAGGCTGCAAAGGTAGTTGCTGGATAGATATGCCCTTATTCGTTTTGGAATATTCATCTGAAACAAATTGTAAGACTGAATGAATGAATGAATGAAATTCTCTGTCCTGTGCACGTCTTAATGCAAAAAGTATTTGCAACAAGCTTAACAAAATCAGTGCCTTACTTTCTTCAAAGTCCCCTGATCTACTTGCCATTATAGAATCTTGGCTCAGAAATGACCACCGCAACCTAAACAATTTCTTTAAAATTGCCACATTGATTCCTAATCTGGTCTTCATACTGGAGGTAGTTATGCAACTTCAGATATCAACTCTCAACCTGTCTGAAGTGGCACAGCTCAACACCACCAATGAATGTGAACCTATATGGATTTTTACTGAACTTCCAACCAAGAGCTGCCATCATTTCAATGTTGCAGTTGCCTATCTACCTCTTCCTGACTCTCTCCCAAAATTCACTACTCTATCGAATAACATCCTGACCAACATCCCTCCAGATAAAAACATACATTTCCTTGGGGGACCACAATTTAAATTTCTTTGGCCCACTGCACCTTGACATCTCTGAGCTCCTTGTCAGCCTCAACCTTCTTCAAGTGGTGACTATACTTACCCGACCTAATGTTAAAACTAACGGCTCACTTTTACAGTTAAAAGTGCACTCTTTCAGGAGTTCCTCAGGGATCAGTTCTTGCGCCAATACCATTCTCCCTTTTTATAAATGAACTGTCTCTTGCCCATCCTTATCTACAACTGATGATATGGTTATCTATAGATCCAACCCTTCTCACGACATAATACAAAATCATTTTTAAGCTGAACCTCTACAAATAAATAATTGGCTTTGTTCTAAACAAATATGCCTCATCTCTAAAAAAATGTCCTTGCTGTTTGGCACAAAGAAAAGACTTACTAAATGCACTAGCCTTCTCCATATCAAAGACCTAGACAACAACCTAACTGAATCCATCACATCATTTAGATATCTTGGCATTTGGCTTCACCGGTCCCTCAACTTCCAAAACGACATTCAGAAAGTCAAATCCAAAGTCAGTTACCTCCTATTCTGGGCCCATACGATATCACCTTTCCTCTCACAACCTGCTAGAGTTGCATTGTGAAAATGTGCCTTGTTGCACAAGTAGAGTATGGCCTAACCTTATTTGACACTGCCTTACAAAATGCAGCATCATCTTGCAATCTCTTTCTAATAAAATATACCTTTTAAACACCAACTCCCCCTGCATGAACATCACTGCAACACCCCAGAAAAGGCTAATCGGCTACTTATTCAAAGCAAAGCCACCCACCTTTTTGCCTCCCTTCTCTTCAAACTTGTATGCCAAGACAACACTGTCCCCCCCCCAACTATGAGACCACAGCTTCTCTGATCTTGCTCCTGAACTCTGGAAATAATTGCCATCTGACCTTACTGAAATCAGAGACATCAAACAGTTTAGACTTCAGTTCAAACAATAACTGAACAACTTTTCCTTCCCGTTCTCTTTCTCATCACAAAACCTCCTTTTTATTACATCTTCTAACAATACAACTACCTGGCACCCACATAAAACTCCTAGGGGTCATTATCAATGACAAACTAAAGTTCAAACTACACATACTCCAGTGTATAAAAGAACCAAACCAGAAACTAGGTCTGCTATAATGGAACAAAAAATTCCTAACCCCTGAATCTAGACTTACCCTGGGCCAGGCACTCCTCCTCCCCTCCCTCTTATATGCCTCCCCAGTTTTTACCAATATCCAGGCCTCCACTCTAAACAAACTCC
This sequence comes from Protopterus annectens, assembly GCF_019279795.1. Taxonomy (NCBI): domain Eukaryota; kingdom Metazoa; phylum Chordata; order Ceratodontiformes; family Protopteridae; genus Protopterus; species Protopterus annectens. The sequence goes on from NC_056739.1 coordinate 1,998,324,726, forward strand.
AACAGACTTATCATAAAATAGCCAGATTCATTGCTAACTCCCTATATAACTCACACCACTGCATTTCTTTAAACTCTCTTCAATGGCTTGAACTTCCCCAATTTCTGCTCTTATCAATTTCATATGCTACACTCTATTCTTTATAAAACCTCCTTCTGCCCATCTCTATCTTCCTTAGTCTCCATCTATATCCCATCCTGGACCCTCCGTACTTCTAACCAACAATTACTTGATGTCTACCACCCAAAAAGGTCAGTAGGCAAACTACTCTACAAACACTCCCTTGCCCATGCTTGGAACAAACTTCCCCTTGACTTACGTTCAATCTCCCACACCTCACACTTTAAAAATGAACTAAAAGCTTATTTTCTCAATTCCAGGACCTGTCCTTGCCATGACCCCACCTAGTCTTCCTTCCCTCTATGTACCCTCAAAAGGTCCATACTTAGTACCTCATTACACCTCTCTCTCCAATGTGTCTACTATGCATTTGCATAATTTTATACAAACTAAAAATGTACTACTGGAGCTTTTCTCCTCAAGTCTCTACTGAAAATGGGCCACAAGCCCAGCTGGACAAACCCAGTTAACAAATGTCAATAAATAAAGAAATAAATATAAATAAATAATACATGCCAGAACATAAGCCATGTCACCTAACTCCCCCTACCTAAATTGTATTTTTTTTAGAAACATACGTAGGGAGGAATAATATAGATGATAGAAATGAACAGGTAGCTTTTGGACAGATGGATTCACCTTTTGAGGGTCCTAGGGTTTTGGATTATGACCATGAATATCCTCCCTTGAGGAGATCTGAACGTTTGCAGATTAAGAATAACTACCAAAGGGGTAAGAATACTTTTTTAGAACAACAGGGGGGTTACGAGGGTCCAAATTACAAGGGTCCACACCACAAATGGAAGAAGAACAGTTACAACCAATAGCAAATCATAGGGAAGAACCATTTAATAACATAATTACTTCTGTTGATGGGAGATTAATGAGTTATAAAGGGTTTAATATTTTCAATTATGCAATGGTAGAGATTAATAAGAATCATTTTTCCCTGTTGAAGAAAGGAGTGAAATTTGTACCTTCTAGGAAAGAGGACAGTTCCCAAATAGTTACTGAGCTGAAATTATACACGAGGGAAATTAATTTAACTTATTTGTTTAATGACTTAGTGAGTAATGATGGTGTGTCCACTTGTCTCAGGACAAAGAGTTGTTTTAATCCACCCTTACATCCTACCATTGTTACATTTGATAGAGTTTGTACTCAAGAAATATATGAATTTTGTTATTCCTATAAACCCAGGTACTTTAATTTAACTAGTGAAGAAAATAAGTTGCTGAATGAACTTAGGAGTAATGAAAGTTTAAGATTTATGAAACCTGATAAGGGGGGTGGGATGGTGATAGTGGAAAAAACAGATTATATAAACAAAATTATTACTGTTACAAGACGATGATAAATATGAGATAGCATCTCTTAATGAGATAAATATTGCCCATATGAAAATACAATTTTTATTGGAGGACTCCCTCATTCAAGGAGTTATTAATGAAGAAATGTTAGAATTTTTACGTAATGATCATCCTACTATTCCCATATTATTTGGGATCCCAAAAGCTCACAAAAATGTTTTTGACCCCCCCTTACAGGTTAATTATAACCTCACAGAATAGTACTACTTACTCCCTGGGTATTTTTGTGGATAAAGTAGTGAGGAATGCTTTAAAACCCATTGAATATATCATAAGTGACTCATGGGATTTTTTTATCTCAGATTAAAAGTGAATTGTACTGTGACCCCAGTGTTTTTTCAACTATTGATGTTCATATGTTCATAGGTAGGTATTAGGCTATCGGCCCTGGGGCCTATATAAGCCTAGCCAAAAAAGTTCCCTGGCTTTCACCACCCAAGAAAGATATTTTCCTGTGCCCCTGTCTAGCAGAGCCACAGAAGTGATCCCTGGGGTGAATTTCCTATTTTCCATCCAATTGTCAAGATTTTTCTTAAAGAGGGCTAATGAGGAGCTTTGCTTGACATGAATGGGTAGTCTGTTCTAGAGCATGGAAAGTCTCTGGGACAGGAATCTATTTTTCCAGCATGTTATGTTTATTGTGGTGGCAAGGTTTAGGTCCCTAGAGTGTGTAGCTCAGAGGGATTCGGGTTTCTTTAAGTGTAGCATGTCCAACAGATCTGGGTTTGACATGGCTTTGTATGTTAGGCAGAGGTCACCTCTGAGTAGGTGATAAACGATGGAGTAGAGCTGGAGTTTTTTGAGATGGTCTGTGTATGGCATCTGTTTGATGCTGGTAATCCTCTTAGTGAGGTATTTCTGTGTCCTTTCTTGTTGTTGTAGATGTCTTGCGAGGTACATGCCAATTGGGACGTTGTACTCTATAATGGGTCTGATGAGGGATGAGTAGAGAGGAACAATGACCTCTTTTTTTCTGGAGGAGAACCCCTTTGTGATGAGGTGTGCCATGTAGAAGGATTTCCTGACTACTGTGGCGATGTGATTATCAAAGGAGAGAATACTGTCCACCTGTGTCCCAAGGTCTCTTATCACACTTTTGGTGTTTAGTAGGCTACCGCCTATGTGGTAGTTCATGTGTACAGTGTTTTTCCCAAAAGGGATGACAATGCACTTCTTGGCATTGAGGTTGAGGCCATGACTTTGACACCAAGCATCAGTCTAAGCGAGGCCCCTTTGTAGAATGTCCACATTATTAGGCAATTCTGTTATGGCACCTACTTAGCAGTCATTTGTGAAATTCATTAGCCAAAGACCTGCTGTATTAGCCTGGACTTCTGAGAAGTAGATGCCAAACAGGAGAGGACCCAGGACTGAGCCCTGTGGTACTCTACTTGTCACTGGTCTGAAGTTGGATTTGGAGTTGGCTACTTTCACCGTGTGGGTTCTGTCAGTGAGCCAGTTGGCAACCCATCTTGTGACATAGGGGATTTATGCCCAGTCTAGTGAGTTTATCTATAATTCCAGAGTGGGGGATTGTGTCAAAAGCCTTTGTGAGGTCAGGATAGACTGTGTGCACCACCTTACCCTCATCTACGGCTCTGGTGACTGCTTCAAAGAAGCCAATCAGGTTTAGAAGACATGACCTACCTTTTGCAAACCCAAACTGAGTGGGGTCCAGAGTTTGGAGGTTACCTGTGTCCTTGTTTATAAGGTCCAAGATGATATGTTCCATGGCCTTGCAGATCAGGCTCATCAGGCTAATGGGGCTGTAGTTCCTGGGGTCCGTGGTTGTGCCCCCTTTGTAGAGTGGGATAACCATCGCTGTGCTCCATTTAGTAGGCACAAAGCCTGAAGTGAGGCTATCATTGAACATGGTACTTAGGTGGGGTGCCAGTTCATTCTGTAATTCATGCAGAACGCAGCCTGGGATGTTGTCAGGTCCCATTATATGCTGTGTTCTTGGCTTTGGAGAGTGCAGTCTTTACTTATGCAGCGGTGAATACAAGGGCTTTGTATTCTTCCGGTATAGTGATGGGCCATTTGGGGGGTGAGGGGCGTTGAAGTTTGCACTGAACCTATCTATGCTAGGATGTTGGCAATATCAGTTGACTCTGTATATCTAGTGCCATTGTGCTGCTCAGATCAGATCTGAGTGTCGCCATTGAGATTCTTGACATAGCTGTAGAATGCTTTGTGGTTGTCTTTAGAATCAGTGGTGATTTTATTTTCGTAACTAGCTTTGGAGGATTTTATGAGGGATCTCAGCTTCTTACTGAGGCTGACCAGAGAGTTCCTGCAATCAGGGGACTTTACTCTTTTTTGCAACAGCTTCTTCCTTCTGTTATAGACTTCATTTATGGCAGGGGACCACCAGATTGGGTTCCTTTTTTTGGAAGATAGCGTCTTGGTTCTGTTGGGGATGGCATGATCCATGCATTCATGTATGTGCTTATACAGTGCATTTATACAGGATTCAGCAGTTGTACCTCTATTTTCCATCTGTATGGGTGTCATGAAGCTTGTCACATCTGTCTTAACAAAGCATGAAGTTGGCTTTGGAGAAGTTTTTTACAGTGGTTTCCTTAATGGGGGGTGGGGGCGGGATGTTGATGTGTAGTGTGATTAACTTGTGGTCGGATCTGACCAGCGAGGAGTTGACCTCTGGTGTGGAACATCGGTTGCCCATATTGGTAATGATTAGGGCCAGGATATTGCTGCCCCTGGTGGGGGTATGGACAAGTTGATCTATGGCATTGGAATTTATGAATTCCAGAAAGCATTGAGCAAATGAGTTAGTACATGAGTAGTTTTCCCAGTTGATGATGGGGTAGTTGAAATAGCCCATTATTAGGGTATTGGGCTGTACCTTAATATTGCTCAGTATATCAAGAAACATGGAATGGACATCCTGGGGCATGACGGGGGAATCTGTAAAAAGCTACAACCTGGATTTCAGTCTTGTCTAGTGTTAGTTGCACTTGGATAATTTCATTTGCATTATGTTGAGCAACTAGCCTGGAGGTGTGGATATCCTTAATGAATATGGAAACACCTCCTCCTTTAGTGTTTCAGTCCAGGTTAGGTGGCCAAAAGGTGTGGTATGAGTTATAGCCTGGAAAAGCAGGGGTGCTCTCTGGAACCTTGAACCAGGTCTCTGTCACTGCACAGATGTCGATGTTCTCCATTTTTAGGAGTGCCTTGAGTGAGTGCATTTTGAGGTTTAGACTTCTAGCATTGAGTAGCATTATCCTCAGATTTTGCTTGCTTATACCTGCTACAGTGGTGAGTTTGTTGTTTGAACCTTGCCTAAAAAAGGCACTATAGGAGTGGCAAGAGCTTTAGCCAGTATCCAAAATCTCTGGCAAAGCATCGTGATCTGTCGATCATGTCGCCTCAGGCAGACAGACACTGGATCCCCTTAGAATGACACCAGAAGTTTAGCTAATTGTTGAAGTCAATCATTTTGTCCTTGCATTGTGGTATCATTCTGGGCGATGGCAGGATGCTTCTCAGGGCTAGGGCCATACCTGCCTGGGCTACATGATCCGAGAGCTCCTCCATGTATCTTTTCATGTAGTCCAGGGGAGGTACATCTCAGGTCATTCACACCAACATGGACAATGACAGAGTTATATTTGTACTTGTGTTGTGACCTGAGTGTTTGCATTCTGTAGTGGATCCTGGCACCTGACAGGCAGCTGACAGTAACTTTCTCCTTGTTTAGCCTGGTGAGTGGGACATCAGTTTGCCTGACTATAGAGTCACCTATGACTGGTGTGTTGGATACATTGTTTTGCTTTATGGGCTGGGGTTGAGTAGCACACTGATTTTGTGGGCTATGTGTCATTTGGGTAGTGTTGGGGGGTGGTGGTTGCTTGCGTTTCAGCTTTGGAGATCTCTGTTGTTTGGGCAGATTTTTATTGAGAGCCTCCATGAATGTAAGTATGCTTGTGTTACTATGTGTGGGTTTAGGTGGTGTAGGTTTTGATGGACTATGTGATGAGTGTGGTGTGGTGCAGGTGTTTACCTTCTCCTCTTGATTGTCTAATACAGTCTTGACTGGAGAGAGCTTGGCTTCCAGTTGGCTATATAAGTGAATCTCTCACAGGTTGTAGTGTTGGGTGGTAGGAGGAGAGGGTTGTCAGTGTACATGAGGAAATTGCTACATTGCGTCAAGATGCCCAGATTCATCTGTTGGACAGGGGAAAATACTGGGAGCTGACCCTTAGACATGCCTGGAGAGGTGCTTATTAATTTAAGTACTAAAAACTGTTTTCCTCCTAACAAGTGAGGAAAGTTGAGTGCTGCAGTAATTTGCAGATTATTTAGTGGTTGCAACAAGTTTTGAAAAAGTGCTGAGCACAAGGAAACAGTTTTGAGTGCTAAAACTAGACAACTGACTAGTTCTAATGGAAAATTAGAAGAGTAGACTTTCTGGCACAGGGAATAGTTTAACCCTAGTTCAATGGCATTGTGTGATGCACAAAACCGCGCAAACGTAGGCTTTTAAACAGAAAGATGAAAGGTATAGAAATAGCCCAAAATGGCCAGTAAAACTACAGATTCAGAGCTGAAACCACTCCTCCAGTGACAGATAGGCTGCTCAAAGCTCACCACTCTCACTGATGAACAGAGAAGCTTCTTTCTATCTTAGTAAGGTTTGGGCAACAGAGAAACTACAAAACAGCCCAGAATTCAGCAAACTCTGAATACTGGGCTCTACTGATTATAGAAAGGTGGGAAACGAGTAGAGAGATAGGGATTTTTTTTGTTTTTTTTTTCAAAAATTAAAACAAATATAGTAAAACAAACACTTTTAAAGCAGAAAAATTGCCATTGCACTTGAGTGTGTAGCCCTCAACAGTTCAACAGTTGACAAACACTTAAAAGTGATCAGTTAAAGTGCAAACAGTATCAGAATTAAAACAAACAGTTCAAATAAGTTGCAAAGTTAATGAAAACATTCAGAATAGTGTGGCTAGTGAATATAAGCAATAAAAAGCAAAACAGAGGTACTTAATCCACTCAAAGTCTCAATTTTCTCTCTCTGCTGCTGTAGAACTCTGCAGGATACCCAGGCAGGATCTTGCTGAGGTAATACAAGCGCAAAAACTATGTAAACATGAGTTTTTAAACAGAAAGATGAAAGAGATAGAAATAGCTCAAAATGACCAATAAAACTACAGATTCTGAGCTTTAACCACTCCTCCAGTGACAGGCTGCTCAAAGCTCACCACTCTCACTGATGAACAGAGAAGCTTCTTTCTATCTTAGTAAGATCTGGGCAACACATAAACTATAAAACAGCCCAGAATTCAGCAAAATCTGAAAAACACACTCTACTGGTTATAGAAAGGTGGAAAACAAGTAGAGAGATAGGATTTTTTTGTGGGGTTGTTTTTTTTTTTCAAAAGTTAAAACGGTTATAGTAAAACAAACACTTTTAAAGCAGAAAAATGGCTATCACACTTGAGTGTGTAGCTCTCAACAGTTCAACAGTTGAAAAACACTTAAAAACGATCAAAGTGCAGACAGTATCAGAATTCAAAAAACAGTTCAAATAAGTTGCAAAGTTAATAAAAAACACTATGAATAGTGTGGCTAGCAAAATAAGCAATAAAATATTGTGGCTTGTTGGTCTAGGGGTATGAGTCTCGTTTAGGGTGCGAGAAGTCCTGGGTTCAAATCCCAGACAAGCCCTGAGTTTTGAACTGAAAGGTACAGTGGATGGAGAATGTCTTCCTCTATAAATGAGTTTCTTAGTGAATTTAACACCTATGAACCTATATTCACTCCAGGGATAACTCCAGTGGCTCTACTCAACAGATGCACTTGTAACTAAGGTCAGGTGGTACGATGCCAGGGTAATCCTATGGCTAAGCTTGTAAAGGCCCCAGGGCCATTAGCCTAGTACACACCTATGAACCTATGAAAAGCAAAACAGAGGTACTTAATCCACTCAAAGTATCCCTTTTCTCTCTCTGCTGCTGTAGAACTCTGCAGGACACCCAGACAGGATCTTGCTGAGGTAATACAAGCACAAAAAACACACAAACACAGGTTTTTAAACAGAAAGATGAAAGGAATAGAAATAGCCATTTGTTCCAGTTGTCGGTGGGAGAAGACTCTTCACTCTGGGGATCTAATTCAAAGTTATGAGAGATGCCAACGAACATTTGTATTCTGTCTCTTTACATTGATACAGAGTTCTTGCAGCATATGCATTTATTTGTGGCCTATCTACGTGTTGGTGTATGAATATTTTGTTCGGAAGCTTGTGTGGCGTATTTTCAGATCATATCCACCATTTTGGGCCAAGCGAACGAGGGCACAAGCTTTATTTTTCCGTTTGGTATCCAGCACTTTGGATTTTGGACTTGGGTTTGTCCGAATTGGACACTTTTTCATCTCAGGTACTTTAAATGGGGATACACTTAGTTGTTTGCCGAATAAATGTTATTTTCTTGATTTCTAAAGCCTACATTGCGTAAATATTGGGACATTTTTCCATCTTTGGGGCTTGGTTCGATTTGGTCGTTGTATGTAACTGTGCTTAACAGACTACATTACCATCTTCGGAAACAAGATCGTACGAATTTTAAGGTCTCAGCATAGTAGTTTATTGGAATGGTACCATGTTGGGCATGATGAACGGAAGAATATGAGACTAACCAAGTACATTTTCACATTCCCACATTAATGTGTGGTGCCTAATTGCTATTTTTGACAATTTATGTCTGTGGGTTTAATAACTGTGTCGGTTTTCTTACCATGTGGCAGTGCTTTTAGGCCAATACCATTTGTGGTCAACTGGTTCCATATTGAGAGTGGAAAGTGGCTATGTGATTAAGGCTTACGTCTTGGTTATATTACCATTTGAACTCGCATTCTTCTACGTACAGCTAGTTTTCTGGTTTATGTATGATTCGAACTACTATGACTGTGGATCCACCTTTTGGAATTAATAGAACTTTAGAGGGACATTAAAGTGGTTGGTGCTTAGCACTCATGGTCGCTAATTCTATGGAAGTATACCCTGGATTTTTCTTGGGTTTCATGTAATATGATACCATGATAGTATTGAATATATTTTATTAGACATGTGTATGTTGAATCTGTTTTCATGGGCATTTTTCCTCTGTTTGTTTCCATTCTAAGATGGATTAAGCTAATGTGTTTAATATTATACAATATTGGCTGATATATAGGGCATTTTTGTATAACTGTTTAACCAACTATTGTATGTTCACTTTATGCTATTTTTGAAACGCCATTTAGTTAGCAAATAGTTTGTTGGCAATACTCACTTTGCCACCTCATATAACTAAGGGGCTCCTATATATTCGAGGCCTATGATGTCTTAATGGCCTTTATGATTCATGAAGGGATTCCTTTAATGTGTTCTTTTTACTTTCAAGTTTATGTTTCACTATTTTAGTGGACACATAAATTTTGTGGCATACTAGGACATTGGTCATAATATTGGTATTATACAGCTATTTATAAAGGCTGGTTTAACTACTATTCATAGGTGGAACATTTTTCCACAATATTATTGATCAGACCAATTATTTGATATTTCACACACTGTTCAGTTGATTTTTGCCTTTTTGTGCTTTTTAGGATACTACTTTTATATTAAGTTGGACACTATCAGTACTCAAATAATTGGCATTATTGACTTGTTGGTTCTGCTAATAGACTCATGTTATTTGATTTTATATCCATTACATTTTTATGTAGTGAATACAGGATTTCCTTCATATAGCCTTTTTTTTGGGTGGAACACGGGTTAGAGATTCAGGAACACATTTGGCTTTCCATGTATTCTATGTTTGACATACATTTTTGGTACACACCATTCTCCTGAGATACTGGTATCTTGAATAACAAATTGGATTTAATATTAACCCTATTATCTTTTGGGTAGGTCATTTTACTGGGCTCCTTTTCTAGAGTCTGGCATCACACTACCCTTACTTTGCTATACTTGATCGGTTCATTGTGGCAATATGAATCTGGACAATATTCTACAGGGTATGTGTGCTGATAGGGAGGATATCCAGGTGTTTGGACTGGAATCTATCTCAAGCAACAATAATAATGATCAACAGGCTGCCTCTTCAGTAAATGGATGCCAATCTGCCTTCTTTAATTTAGAGAAAGCCCTGAAAGGGCTAAGAGCTAATATTTGGCATTTACGGCTTTTTAAGGCCTATTCCTACAAAAAATTAGTCCCAAGGGGACTCAGAATTAAGTTAAAACCCATGGCCAGCAAATCTGAACAGAGGCTGACCAATGAATGGTTTGAGGCAGTTCAAGAAGGATCTATGAGGTTTGTACAAATATTGTCAGATTATTATGAAAGGACAATAGATTTAAATATTGCTGAGGTTAAAGACCTCAGCGTTATTTGTAAACAATTTGAATCTAATAGCAACTACAGTACCTTGGTGGCCAATTTATCCAGGGAACTGACCCAGTATGATAAACTGACCAAAGAAAGAAAAATCAAAAAGTTCAATCGGGACGTCAATGACTATGCTAGGGGATGCCCTTTTGAATTATAAAAGTCAGTCAGATTCAAAGATATGACTACGGGTAGGGGGGGTGCCAGATCAAGGAAACGACCCAGACCCATTCTTAAAAATAAGGAGCACACATATACCAGTACCTCGGGTGATGAGTCCTCCCACTGACAGTGAGGGCATTACATCTGATCACTCACCTTATAAAAAAAGAAGTAATATACCTACCCCTTTTGGGGTACGAAGAAACGACGCGGGGGGAGGAAACACCATAATAGGTCCAGATTTGGAATCAATGGATGGAATAGTCCAAGCACTTCTAAAATAAATGACACTACATTTCATAATGTTCTTAATTTGTCTAAAGTTGAGCTCACTCTGGAACAAGAAACAATCCTAAATAAAGGCTTAGGATTTGTACCTGGCTTCTTTTGTGATCAATATCAAACAGTCAATGATGTTTTGGAATTTTGTCGCTGTCTAAACTTAAAGATATTTTTTTCTGAAAATGCTAATAATGATGCTCAAAGATCTACTGAGTTCAGATTTCTGAAATCTACATTCCAACCCCCTGCCAATATACATGTTACAGCTTTTCAACAGGCTGTACTTAGGGACTTACATTTTCCTCCATATGGTTTCAATATTCTTAAGGATAATATTCATGAAACCGAAAGACAGGCGCTTGATGAATTGAAAAATAACAATGATATAGCGATTCTTAAGGCAGATAAAGGTGGGGCGGTAGTGGTTTTGGACATGGACTACTACACACAGGAAGGATTACGACAACTATCTGATAAAAAATGCTATATAAAGATGGATATTGATCCAACTCCTACCTTCAAAAAAGAGATTGATAATTTCTTGGGTAGTGCAGTAGAGAATGGCATTTTATCCACCACTATAGTCAAACACTTGACGGTCAAGGATCCCAATAAACAGATACTATATTTACTTCCTAAAATACACAAATCACTCACCTCCCCACCTGGCAGACCTATAGTGTCAGGTCATGGTTCACTTACTGAACCACTATCAGCCTTCTTGACAGAATACTTGAAACCACTGCTTGTCCATGTGAGAGCTAGAATCAAGGATACAACACAATTTCTACAAATCATAGCAGAAACCGAAATTGAATCGGACTGGCTGCTTTGCACATTAGATGTAAAATCATTATATACCAGTATCCCACATTGGGCTGGTCTTCAAGCACTTCAGTTTTGGCTTGACAAATCTAATTTATATCCTCCGGGCTTTAATACACTTTTGATTTGCATGTGTGAGCATGTTCTGAATAAAAACATATTCTTTTTCCAAGGTGAATGCTATTGGCAATTACAAGGCACTGCAATGGGGGCATCATTTGCCCCTATATATGCAGACCTTTTTATGGCCTACTTGGAGGAATATCTTATATATGATACATCTCATAACATTTACATTGTGGAAATGGATATTTGGCGAAGATATCTTGACGATTGTTGGATGGTGTGGCGGGCAGATATGGAATATCTTAAAGAATTTGTGGATTATCTTAACAGTAATATTTGGGGCATTGAATTCACAGTTAACAGCAACATGACTACTATTGAATTTTTAGATGTCAATGTTTATAGAAAGCCTGACAACACATTAGGCATGAAAATATACAGGAAATATCCGGAATATAACACGTTGCTACATGCCTCAAGTATGCATCCCCGCCACACTGTCCGGAACATCCCTAAATCTCAGTTTCGTCGCATCAAAAGAATTAATTCTAGTAAGGAGGATTATGAGCTAGCCAGTTCAGATCTTGTGAATAGATTCCTTGATAGAGGGTATGCTGAGTTTGACATTAGATCTGCCAAATATTGGTCTGATAATTTAACTAGGAATCAGCTTCTCGAATACCAGGACCGTCAGAACAAGAAAGGTGATAAGGTCCTGAGATTGGTTACTACATATGGGAGAAATAATCAGATCATCAGAGGAATTGTGGAAAGAAATTGGAACATCCTGATGGCTAATGAGATTCTGAGACAACACCTTGGGACACGCTGCCAATTTTCCTATAGAAGGGGCAAAACTTTAAGTTCCATTTTCTCACATTACAAACATCATGGTAGTGGAGGTGCCAGATACAAACAACTAACCATGACGGGTAAAGAATTGATTGGCACTTTCCCTTGCGGTCATTGCATGTCATGTAGTGAAATAAATAAAACAAAATCGTTCAGAAGTGCCAATACTAGTAAGGTATATGATTTAAAGTTCTTTGGGAATTGTTCCATGAGTTGGGTCATATATCTTGCTACCTGCCAATGCTCTGCATTTTATGTAGGAAAAACCTCTCGGCCATTAAGAATCAGGATAGGGGAACACAGAAGTAACATTAGAAACAAGAAAATCACTAATGCCCTTTATCAACATACAGTTAAACATCCTACGGCCAAATTTAGGTTCACTATTATAGATCGGATTGTTGGTGATAGAAGCCACCAACAAGGATGGGAAAATATTTTGACACAAAAGGAGAAATATTGGATTATACACTTGGGTGCACTATTTCCCCCAGGCATTAATGACCATCTTTAATTTATCATATATTTATAGTATCTTGTTGATTAATGAGTGTTCATATACTTCATATTTTATGGATAATACATAGTATCATCACGTAGTGTCACAATATTATTTAACCTGATCACAATAATGTGAATGTTATTTTGATTTTGGTTCTTATTTTTATTTTTATTTTAGAATGTACCTTTATGGCATTTAAGGTCTTATTAGACCATAATACTACATTCTGATTGGATAGTCTATGTTTAACAGATACTATAAATAGTATCAGATGTTCGTGTTGGCTCTCTCTGTTTCATCATTATTATTTTTTGTGCTCCACTGAAGAAGGTGAAACCGAAACCGGTTTGGAGCTTGGGATATATATTTTTATATCCTATGTGATTTTGTCAGTTCAATAAAAGCATTTGGGACATTATTTGCTGGCCGTTGTGTGTTTAGGAATAGAAATAGCCCAAAATTACCAATAAAACTACAGATTCTGAGCTGAAATCACTCCTCCAGTGACAGATAGGCTGCTCAAAGCTCACCACTCTCACTGATGAACAGAGAAGCTTCCTTCTATCTTAGTAAGGTCTGGGCAACACAGAAACTACAAAACAGCCCAGAATTCAGCAAAATCTGAAAACCGGACTCTACCAGTTATACAAAGGTGGGAAATGAGTAGAGAGATATGATTTTTTTTTCAATAATTAAAACAGATACAGTAAAACAAACATTTTTAAAACAGAAAAATGGCTATTGCACTTGAGTGTGTAGCCCTCAACAGTTCAACAGTTGAAAAACACTTAAAAATAATCAGTTAAAGTGCAAACAATATCAGAATTCAAAAAACAGTTCAAATAAGTTGCAAAGTTAATAAAAATGCTTGGAATAGTGTAGCTAGCAAAACTAAGCAATAAAAGCAAATCAGAGGTACTTAATCTACTCAAAGTCTCCCTTTTCTCTCTCTGCTGCTGTAGAACTCTGCAAAACACCCATGCAGGATCTTGCTGATGTTGTCAATTTGCTCACATCAATTCCACATATTGAAGGTTAACATTTTTTTCATGAGGCTTTAATGAAAATGTGTAATTTAAGCAACAGTATAATTAACTTCATAATGATGCTTATGGAAATTATTTTGAGAAACATTTTTTTCTTATTCGAGGGGGAATACTATAGACAAACAAAAGGGGTGGCAATGGGGACAAGTTGTGCCCCCTTGTTTGCTAATTTAGTGATGTACAGGTGGGAAAAGGAATATATTATGAATAATAAATGTTCTAGCTCGTGGTGTTGTTATCTTCACTTTCTGGATGATATTTTTATTTGATGGAAGGGTGAGGACCAGTACAGAGAATTTTTTGAGTACATTAATGGTATTTGTGATTATTTTAAGTTTACCAGTACTCATATTAAGGATTATGTATATTATTTGTATGTAACAATTGTTAAGGATAGGATGCAGAATAGGTTTACATCTAAGATTTTCAGAAAACTGACCTTTTCAAATGATTATCTTGAATAAAATAGTTGTTATCTGGGACATGTAAAAAAAAACATAGTTAAAAGACAACAATGGGATATGAAAGCAGATTGTTCAACCTGCTGTCTCTTTTAATCCCTGTTTGTTGATACTGCCTCAAAAAAATCACCCATGCAGCTTTAAAAACTAATCCACTCAACTGTTTTCCCTGTTAGGCTTCCTACCTTTCCATACTGTTTTACTTTCACTTTGAAAACCAAGTTGAAAAACCTCTAGCTGGCTCTGAAATGATGATGTCACATCTGCCAGAACTCTTGCTCTAGCTGCCGAGATGTTTCCTCCCCCAAAGTGATGTAATCCCCACCTGATTTGCATGCTGTATAGAAGAGCCAGTGGATCTCCCACATTGTGATGTCAGAGCTGCCTTGCTCAGCCCACTCTTAACTTAGCAAGAATGTCAAACTATAATTTCACTTTTCTGAAGAGCCCTACCAATATGTGACAAAGTACAGGCAGAAGCACAATAACATCTGCAAAAACTAAGAGTATAAATTTCCAATGACTGTGCATATACATTAATTGCATGTTTTTACATAAGAAGTAGATGTCTGTCACACTTAATCAACAACACTACATCAGATTGCAAGAAGTATGCAATACCATAATTTTCTTAAATTGCCAATTAAAAAAAGCATGTGGGTGCTGTCATGCATGTCTGTGAAATATTTCATGTTTATAGAGCATCATTTGTTAGCTATTTAACCAAACAGGAAGGAAAAATAAGTGGGAGTTTGATGCTTTGCAAAACAGTGATTATTCCCAGTGCTATGGAGCTTGGTTCTAAATTTGACAGGAGGAGTGCAACAAAAAAGTCTCCCACTGTAAGGAAGGGAAGGCTGACAAGAAAACAGTATATTAGTCTGGTCACCTGCTGTGAGCTGTCAATCACATGCAGATAATGGGTCAAATTACCCTTAGCTCTTTGACAGCTAGGGAAGGTAGGTGTGAAGGGACAGGGGATATACCTTGAAGAACTAGATTTCAGCCTTCACAAAAGAAATTAAGTTAGCATTTCTAAGAAGAAAGAGCAATAAAATGCACTTTTCAATTCTGTTCTGTAGCATTTGCACTGCTTGTGTTTGAAGTAGTCATTGGAAAAGGATAACATTTTAACCAAAAGTAGGTGACTATAACACAGCAGTGGATGCCTGCAAAATCAGTGCACTGACAGGAGCTTTAGGGAAAACTTGGCAGATCTGATGCAATTTTTTGGAGACAAACAATGCATTCTGGGATACTTAGAGGCAGACAAAACAGTAAGAATTATTTCATGATGCCAGACCCCGTGGTCAGAGTCAGAAATTGCATATACAAATATCTAAAAATCTCTGAATAGTCCCAGAATGGTGTTAAAATGTAGGAAACACCAAACCATGATGAAATAAACATGTTTTTGAGTCTGTGGGTGCAGTTGTCTTTTAAGGGACAAATGGTGAGACTGCCTAGAATGTGTTCAGATAAGGAAATCTGTAAGAGGGAAATGGGAACACTTGTAGATTATTTTACTGAAATAGGATATCCCATTAATATGGTTTATGATACATGTACTCAAGTAATGGAAGAGTGGGGAAAGAGATATAATCCCCTAATAGGTTTACCTTTAACCTCTGAAGGAAAAAATGAGCAATCTTCTAATAGCACTAGATATACTCAGTCTATGGTGTTGACATATGTGGAGCTAAGTGGACCAATAAGAGATATTGTATGGAAAAACTGGGTAATGTTTAAGGGAAATGGGGAACTGATGGATATTTTAGGAAAATAACCCTGTTTTGTATATAAAACTAATTACAATTTGAAATTTTTATTAGAACTCCCTATGAAGGTTAAAGGACCCCAGAGAGGTACCACAAAATGTGGTTCTTGTAGTTAATGCCAATACATCTTACAAGCCCCTTTTGTGGACATAGGTGTACCTAAGAGAAAAGTTATTTTGCCAGGGGGTTCTTGTGGGTCGAAGGGTTTGATTTACTTAGCAGTGTCCCAGGAATGTCAACATTATTATATAGTTAAGACTGGGAGGATGTTTAGAAAACAGATTTATGAGCACCTTTATGCCATTAGATGTAAAAATGAAAATAACACCTTGTTTAGACATCTTAATGAGAATGAATCATGTAAATTATTTTTGTTTGTTATTTTAGAGATTGTAGATTTGTACCCTAGAGGTGGGTTTTGGAAAAATAAGTTAGAGAGGGTTGAATTAAGTTGGCAGATTAGGACCAATGCTACAGTACCCCCTGGTATCAATGAAGCCTGTTGTATTATGTCCATTTCAAAAAATCAGGCACTGACACTTTAATATTTTTTAATATGTCAAATATAATTATTTTTATATTTATGTTTGTAGGTATATTATATTTTTCAAGTACAATCATTTGTATAAGTGCCATGTTTTTAAGAGGTTCTAGTTTTTTAAAAAGTATTGGAGTAATTTGATTGGTTGGGGGATTTTATTTAAAGGTGAATGTGAAGTAATGTATACAGCTCTGAAGAGATCTTATTACTAAGATGAAAGTGCTTGACTGTTTATGTGTATTTTACATTAAATTCATTCTTCTTGGATGGTTCTTGGTGGTTCTTCATACTAGTTTACAGGACAACAAGGGGCCATTTTGGTTTCTAACTCCCATGTTTGCACTATTACATTCATCCTAGAAAATCTTAGCAGCTTAATCTCAACCTCTCAAACCAATAAGGTTATACTCACTGCTTCCCATTATGACTTGTCCATTCCCTACTACATATGTAACACCCACTTTTCCTGTTATCTCTTCTGTTGTAGCTCTTACTATTCTACAGTTAGCACTCTCTTCACTGCTAAAGTTTTCATCCATACTTGTATACATTATGTCCGTACTTTTAACTGGACCACATTTACCTCACCTAAAACACCTGTGTTATACATTGCATACTTCTGATCCTACTTCTTTTTCAACCTTCTTGTAAATATGTGTATATTTTTTTGCATCAGTGTTATATTATGTCACTATACTGTATAATTTAGCTATACCTTTAATCTTTACTGTCATTACTATGTATGTAATTCATGCTGAGTCTGCAAATGGTCAGACATGATCAGTGCTGCATCCCAGTAAACAAAATTAAATAAATAATATAAATAAGGATAGCACTTGTTCAGCTTTTTCTTAGTTACCATGATATCACTGGCTTCACTTGCTGCTTCACTGGAAGTCACAGTTAGTGTTAACAGTGCCTTAATTTTTTGTTAAACAATCATATTTCTTTGCATCAGGTAAACAGCACAGAGAAATTCTGCACAATGAATATAAGGCAGATAATGTTCTGGTGGGAGGGAATGCTGAAGATATGAGGAAAAAATAAAACTAAAACAAGTTTCCCTCTCAAGTACAGCTGCATAGGTAGCCATTTACTTTGCCTGTTTATTATGATTGAGCTTGGTCATGAAATCTCTATATCATGATAATGTAAGTTTGATGTTCTTCACTTTTTCTGGTGCCTTGGGTCCACCCAACTTATCGCAACCTTACCTACTTAATAACCACAGCATCAAACCCAGCATAATGGTCTTGGAGATTTTAACTCCCCCTGTTCCCTTT
Source organism: Protopterus annectens (assembly GCF_019279795.1). NCBI lineage: Eukaryota > Metazoa > Chordata > Ceratodontiformes > Protopteridae > Protopterus > Protopterus annectens. Next base: position 1,998,342,424 of record NC_056739.1, read on the forward strand.
TGCACCCCTGCACCTTATATTTATTAACTTTAAGAACACATATTCATGGAGAAAGCTGAACAATCAGTGCTATATGAGACAGATTGTTCCCCCTCATTAACAGTTATTTGACCTCAGTAGTAACACAAAAAGCATCTACCTAGTTTCTGTCAAACAACTTTAAGCCCCCTACATATTCACACTCTATGCACTCTGTCAACTCAGGAGGACATCAATGCACTTAAAAATGAACTACTACTTTTTAAAATGAAATAATGTGGAGTGCAGCATTTTGGTATATTTTTAATTATCCCCCTTCCATTTATTTATTTATTGTAATATATTATTTTTATACAGTACATATTTTTTCATAAAACTTTTGATTGTAATATACTAATAGGATGGTGAAAATTGGATTAGCTGAACAAAGCAGGTTTTAGTTTAACTATTTAATTGTGCAATATATAATAATGTTGTTAGAATTGTTTTTTTTTTAAATAGTTGATTAACAGTTTTGAACCAAATACATTTTTTGTTTTTAATGAGACAGCTTTAGTTGTTCATTGGAAAAAAGTATAGATTTATTGTAATGTTTATTTTTGTTTTCATGTATGCAAAATGTTATTGATGAATTAAAAATGCATAATCTAGGTTTGGAGAAGGTTGTTTCTGGTTAATGTTTTTGTATTTTTTTCTTGTTCTCTTTATGGTTGAGCTAAGGGCAAGTGATTGTCATGTTGTAGACTTGCATTTTTAATAGATAGCATCGTTGTGCTTTGTTATCCTGTCTTAGGTTGTTGGTACTCAGCAGTCTGTGAGGCTGTTTTCTGATTGGTGTCCTGTTGTCAATGTTATTTCTCTTGGCTTTAGTCCAACTTCTGCAAGAATTTGTATTACTATGCTAAAATGTTGTATATTTTCTAGAAAGGTTTGCTAGGTTACTTATCCATTGCATCAGATCCAAAGAACCACAAGTACGGCAGGTGCAAAGGCCAAAACAACGTAACTCAAAAGCAAAAAATGGCCAGCACCAAATAGTGAAACATAATGAAATTTATTGTGACACCTCCATCATTGTAGTGTGTGTACACTACAAAACTGAAATCAGACCGGTTTCAGAATCAGCATGCCTTCATCAGTGAGAATACAAAATGAATGCAAAGAGGCATTATATACATAATTCATACACACTAAATCTCCCTATTGGCTAATTACAATTGCTCATTAAGTCCAGGTTTAAACAGTCCCCAAGCCTAATGATCCGACTTCTTTCTTTATTATTCAAAATAGAGTGCCAACCCATTTTGGTCAACCTGTTACCCACGACATGATCAATTATTATAAATTTAAACTGTGCCATAACATATTGAATGGTGTGTTTATATAGGGAACTGGACAATTGTAATTAGCCAATAGGGAGATTTACTGTGTTATGAATTATGTATATAATTCCTCTTTGCATTCATTTTGTATTCTCACTGATGAAGGCATGCTGATGCCAAAACTGGTCTGATTTCAGTTTTGTAGTGTGTACACACACTACAATGATGGAGGTGTCACAATAAATTTCATTATGTTTCACTATTTGGTGCTGGCAGTTTTTTTGTTTTTGAATTATGTTTTTTTGGCCTTTGCACCTGCTGTACTTGTGGTTCCTTGGATCTGATACTGCAATCTTTACCGCTGTTGGCCTGATCTGTGAAACGTCTGAATTTCAGTGGCGGATGCTCCATCTGGATGTTCTTCACACTATTTCTTTAGATTTATTGTGCTACCTGTGCAATTGGAATTTCATTTTGGCTCTGTATTTGAGGTTTGTGAACTATTTGGGGATACAAGGTTGCAACGAAGGTCAGCCTCCCTTGATTCTTCAGCATTTTTTGATATAAGAACTACGTTTTATATACAGGGCTTGAACTTTTGTTTTTTGGTGTTTTTTCCAGACCATGTTTGGTTACTTGGCTGTGACGAAGGTCGACTTGTTTTCCCTTTTGCATGGATGATGGCATGTCATGGAAATGACGGCAAGGGCTTTCATATGTCTTTATGGTCTCAACGTTACGTTTTTTGTGGAATTAGTACATTCCAGGTACTGTGCCTTCTTACAGTTTATTAAATGTGACAGGTTATGGTTCTGGCTTGATAAAAGCTAATGACAGCTATATCCTTTTGGTTCATTTATATGACTCGACATCTCAGCCTGTAATAGTACTTACATGTGGAGCGGACATAAGTTTTCTTGGATATATGTCATTTTTTTGAACTACTGGCTGGACATTTTTGATACTGGACATTACAATTGGCTTGGTTTATCATTAAAGTGGGAACAATTGATGGTTTGGGCCTTTTGCATTTCTGAACTGATACTTTGGACAATATTTTTTTGTTCATAAATGTTAATTATGCCTTTCTGGCCACAGTATTAAACTATATTAGCAAGTGTTTTCATTTATGCCTACATCCCTGCACTATTTATGGGTAGTTCCCTTTTTCAGGTGGTATGGGACATGCATAATTTGTTTATTGAATATAAGAAGCTAATTTTGCTGTTCCAGAGATATTTTCATATTCATTTTAAATTGATAATATACAGGGCATTTTCAACTTTTTATGACTACTCCTTAATTGATCCTTTGTGCTTATGATTGCAAGGATATACTTGTTATCCTAATATCTATGGTGGCTAGTTTTTTTCCTTTTTTATGTAGGTTTATAGGTCATCTTGATTGTTTGTAATATCTTGGGACAAAATGGATTTTGCTGCAATATTACAAGGATTGTCTGCGGATAAGCATGACTTACAAGTTTTTGGGTTAGGATTATCATAATCAAATACCAGTAATGTTAATAGTACTGATCCAACTTCTTTATGCACCACTTTGTTTAACAAGCTAATTAAGAGTATGAAGTCACTAAGAACAAATGTGTGGCATTTGAAATTATTTAAAGCCTATCAAGCTCACGGCATTATGCCATGAGGTCTTAGGGTACGGTTGCAACTAATGGTTAGTTTTGCTGATGAGACTTTATCTGAAGAATGGAGTAAAGCTCAACAAAAAGCTTCCATGGCTTTTGTTGAAGTTCTTATTCCCTATTATGAGCGTATGATTGAGAAATTTACACTGGAAGTTAAAACTGCATGTGAGGAGGTCAGGATTTATGAAGGTGAGACTTTCTATGTGTCTTGCTTCAACCAACTTATTAAGGAATTGTTTTCATTGGAGAAGCAGCTTAAAGACAAAAAAGTTCAGAAATTTAATAGAGATGTAGGAGATTATCAGAAATCATTTGGCTCCTTAAAGAATGTCAGATTTGCTAGTCAAGAAATTATTAAACCTACACACAAAATGAAAAGATCTAGACCCATTTTAAAGAAGACCTCAAGCAGCTACAGTGGCACATCTGGAGATGATTCATCCTCTGCCACTGATGTTGAGACCATTCACAGTTCAGACTCACCGGTTGCTAAAAAACGCTTAGGTAATGACCCTTTAGGGGGAACAAACATAGGGGAGGCAGGATGCATAGAGCACATAGACAACAAAGAACATCTTTTGGAATTATTAATACCATGCTAGGGAACATTAGCAATATAGACAATATTTCCTCTCTGCAGTTATCTGATGCTGAAATAATTTTGCTTAACAAAGGCTTGAATTTTGTTCCTGGTTTTTTGGGTAATGAAGATGCTGTTGTCAATGATGTTACTGTGTTTTGTCATTTGTTAAATCTTAAATTATTTTTTGGCTCTGACTCCAATCCTCAAAGATCTACTGAGTTTCAGTTCCACAAGCCATCTTTTATGCCCCCTATGGATAAGCATGTCTCTATTTTTCAGGAATGTGTATTGAAAGACTTACACTTCCATACATCCAAATCCCACTTTAAAAGATCTAATCTTACCCAGGATGAACAACAGGTTCCATTAAATTTAAAGAAGAATAAAGAGCTGGTGATTTTACCAGTGGACAAGGGTGGGGCTGTGGTTGTGATGGATTGGCCAATGTATTTGGCCGAGGCAACGTTCTGATGATAGATTCTATATGTACATGCCCTTGGATCCCACAGTTAGGTTTAAGAAAGAAATTGATTATTTCCTCAGGTTGGCATTGGAGGAAGGTATCATCACTAAAAATGTATTGTATCATCTTACGGTACCTGATCCTCAGCATCAGTATTTGTATTTGTTGCCATAAATTCACAAGGATTTGCAGAAGCCACTGGGTAGACCTATTGTGTCTGGTGAAGGCTCATTAACTGACCCATTGTCGGCCTTTTTGACCAAGTATCTTAAACCGCTGTTATGTCATGTTCGATCAAGAATTCAGGATACAACACAATTTTTACAGATTATTTCAGACATGGAGTTGGACCAAGATTGGCTCATGTGCACATTAGATGTCATGGCCCTATACACCAGTATCCCTCATTGGGCTGGTTTGGAAGCCATTCAATATTGGCTCAATAAGGCTGACATGTATACACCAGGTTTTAATTCACTATTGGTATGTTTGACGGAACACATTCTGAGTAAGAATGTCTTTTATTTTCATGGCAAATGTTACTGGCAAGTCAAGGGTACTGCAATGGGTGCATCTTTTGCTCCCATTTATGCAGATCTTTTCATAGTTTTTTTGGAGGAACAATTGATCTATGACACTAGTCATAATATGTACCTGAATGAGATTGATATGTCAAGATGCTATCTGGATGATTGCTGGATGGTGTGGAGCGATCTGACGAGCAAGGAGTTGACCTCTGACGTGGAACATTGCCCATACTGGTAATGATCAGGTCCAGGATATTGTTGCCCCTGGTGGGGGTATGGACAAGCTGATCCAGGGCATTGGTATTTATGAATTCCAGAAAGTGCTGAGCAAATGAGTTAGTACATGAGTAGTTTTCCTCGTTGAAGTCAACTGGGCAGATAGTGTATATTTGCAAGAGTTCATACATTATTTAAATGAGAACAAGTGGGGTATTGAGGTTTACAGTTACCTGTCATGCTATGCAAATCAATTTTTTGGATGTTACCATTATTAGGGAATCTGATCATATATTAAGCACTAAGGTTTTTCATAAACATCCTCAATACAATACCCTGCTTCATGCCTCCAGCTTTCATCCTAAACACATCACCAGAAATATTCCCAAGTCCCAATTCCTCAGGATCAGACGTATATGTTCCTCTGAAAACTCATACCAGTATTATCAACAGGATCTTATAGACAGGTTTCAGAACAGGGGTTATGAACTTAATAACATTATGACTGTCAGTGATTGGTTCTCACAACAGCAGAGATCTAACCTGTTGGAATACAAGCACAGGGATTTGGATGATAATGTGCCTATCAGGCTAGTTACAAATTTTAGACGTAACACTAATGTCCTTAGAGATATTGTTGACCATTATTGGGGCATTTTACAGTTCGATGATAAGCTTTTGTGATTTTAACTTCCAAATGTTTATTTTCCTTTCATCGGGGACCTACATTGGGATCATATTTTAGTCATTATAAACGCAGAATAGAAGTTGCCAAACAGCTCACATTACTTGGGGATAAGTTAAATGGGTGCACACCTTGTGGTCTCTGCTCTTCTTGCAGCCATATACTTAAGTCCAAACAGTTTACTAGTTGAAATACTTCTAAAGTTTATGACATCAGTTTTTTTGGGAATTGTAGCATGGATTGGGTTGTATATTTAGCAAGCTGTTCCTGCACTGCTTTTTATGTTGGCCAAACCTCTAGGTCTATTCGGAGTTGCATTTCAGAACATCTTAGTGACATCAGGAATAAAATGATGGCCAGTTCCCTATATAAACACACCATTCAACATGTTGTGGCACAGTTTAAATGTATAATTATTGATCATGTCGAGGTAACAGGTTGACCAAAATGGGTTAGCACTCTATTTTGAATAATAAAGAAAGAAGTTGGATCACTAGGCTTGGGGATTGTTTAAACATGGACTTTAATGAGCAAGTGTAATTAGCCAATAGGGAGATTTAGTGCATATGAATTATGTATATAATGCCTGTTTGCATTCATTTTGTATTCTCACTGATGAAGGCATGCTGATGCCGAAGCCGGTCTGATTTCAGTTTTGTAGTGTGTACACACACTACAATGATGGAGTTGTCACAATAAATTTCATTATGTTTCACTATTTGGTGCTGGCTGTTTTTTTTTCTTTTGAGTTACTTATCCGCTGCACAATATTTCCTAGATAGTTTTTTTCCATTGGTACTTTGGTGTACCAGAGTGTTTGAAATAAGAGGTATTGTTCTGTTAGTTTTTTTTTCTTTTCGGGATAGGAACAGTGAAGGTGGGTTTTGTTGTAATTTTCATATGTATTTTGCATATGATGCTAATGGGCATAGTGAGTCTCCTTTTTGTTTATATTTTTCTTCTCTGTATCTTTCTTTCTTTGTTTCTGATGGTCTTTTGAAACCTTGGGTCATTCATTCATTGTTAGTGTTATGTATTTTATTCCAGTGGCATCTGATAGTTTGGTCTAGTGTTAGTTGTCTTTGTGTTTTCTTCCTTGTGCCATGGTTGTAAATCAATCTACACTTTTGTTACCAGTCCTTGTGGTGTGTCTGGTGGTAGTGCTTTCAAGTATTTTTTATTTTTTTGTAGATTTTCATTTGAGAGCTTGTGTGTTCTTTGTTTTTTTTTTTCCTTTTTATTTTTATATCATACATGTTGAATATTTTTTTTCTATTTTAAACAGTGGATCTGCTACTATCTTAATTTTTATGTTAAATTTCCTGTCATTAATGGTTTAGTTTAGTGCTCTGCTTAGTCCAGCTCTTAGTGACATGTAGTTCTGCGTACCACTTTACCAAATGATGTTCTCTTTTTGTTGTCTGTACTACTGCATACGATATTTTTATTAATGTTGCTAGCTTTTCCTTGTTCACAGTTGTCAGTTTTTAAGTTTATTTCTATGTTTTTGTGTTGTGCCCAGTCTTGTAGCATGGATACTGCCATTGTCCATTTATTATTTTGGAGAGTGTTTCCTTCTTTTGCTATATTATTCTGTTTTAGTTCCTCATCTGTTACTGTTTTGAATCTATTCTGAGTTTCAACATTCACTGTTGCTGTAGCAGTTGATGGTTCATTGTCTTCTTCATACAAGTTTTCTTCTTCTTTTGATATCAATGGTTGTGGCTGGTTTGTTATCTCTGTTTTATTTTTGGTGCTGCTACAGAAGTGTGTGCTTTCTGTTAGATTTTTTTTTTTGCTTTTCTTGTTGAGTCAAAGGTAGTAGTGGTGTTTGCATTTTCTGAAGCTGATGGTTTCTGCTTTTCTTCATAGTCTTGCAAATCTTCTCTGTAGGTTGTGTATGTTATTTTGTTTTCTTTTTAGTGATGTCCTCTAGTAATTTGCTTATGTCAGTTATGTCTATGTTATAATAAGTGGATATGACATTTTTTGCTGGTCCTGTCTTTTGATGTCAGTTGTTTGGATTTGTTCTTCTTGTGTGGTAAAATGTTGCTTGATTAAAAATCCATGTGACTTTAGATATTTCTGTTTTTTTTTTTCATTATTTATATGTGTGTGTGTCTGATATGTTTATCTCTCTCTCTCTCTCTCTCTCTGTATGTATTTTTAATTGTATATCCTTTCTATATTCATATTTCATGAATTTGTCCAGTAGGTGTTACACCTTTAGTTTGGTCAGTAATGTTTTTCCCCTTTTTTAGGTCTGTGTGTATGCTTGAAAGGCTAATGCTGTGGCAGTATTGGTTATTTGGTACATTGTGTATGTCAGATGTGAATTTTTATTCTTTAATGTTAAAGGAAAACGCCATCTTCTTCTACAGTTTAACTCAACCCTTAAGTTGGTTTTCTCCCTACAGTATGATTCCAGTACTGCAGAGGTACCTGAAACCGGATTGTACTTTATAAAACTTTAATTTCCTCACTTTGGTATTAAAAGGAAGGGAAAGACCACCCACTTTTTAAGCCTAACTTCTCACATGAGATGAAGAGCAATTTGTCTACAATTGGATGACATACCACAGACACAGAGAAATCTGTAGTCAGGAGTTCATGCTGCTGTAAACAAGACAGAGAGGTGTGAAACTGTTTTCCACAGTCTTTATTGCAGAGGTGAAGATAACTTACACTGATTCACATCTGCTTCTAATGTAGCTGTACCTTTCAGAGCAAAACAGAGCAATTAAATTAGTCAATGGTTCAAAGGCAGTTGTCACCTCTTTTGACAAATTTACATAAGCAACATCACGGTATTGAAATGATAAGCTTTAAACTTTAAATGTTTGTTGTTTATACTACTTTATATTTTAAGATGACTTGAATGTCATAACAAAGATGTCCGTTACATTTAGAGAAAAGTCAGAAAATATTTTTTCCTGTAAGGTATCAGCTCATTTACCAAAATGTAGTGGGAGGGGCTGCCAATTCATCTTGGACCACAAAAAAATACTTTGAACAAAGGCTTGCAATTTAGCAACTATTTTGGTTGCAGCTGTATAATTCCTTAGTATACTATAAAACAAGCCCTGAAACACACACAAATGAGCCATTCAAGAAAAAAAAGAAGCAGTCTTGTTACAGACAGTATATAAGATGACAGTGACTGACACTAATCCCATGATATGTCAATAGAATGGAACTACACCACTACTTCCTTATGTTTAGCATGACTCATATAAAGCAAACTTTAAATGGATTATAGGAAAGAGAAAGGCTTGAAGAAAAATAAAATCACATTGATATGTCAAGCCCCATTGACAGCCATTTTGCAGAAAACATATTAAAATTAAGGTGGAGTTTTCCTTTAATATTTGTAGTTTTGTAAAATTTTAAAGGTATAGCAATAAGGGTTTGTTTATTTTGGGTGGTGTTATGTTTGATAATTGGGTGTATATGTGTTTGTTTTTGTTTTAATATATGTATTACTGGATTTATAATTTGTTGTGCATTTTTGTGCAAATATTTGTAATTTTACTTTTGTGGCTGTGGATACGTAGTTTTTGTTTCTTTGATTTAAAATTTTGTGTCCCCACCTCTGCTTGGACAAGTGTGGGTGGTATGCTTTTTATTTCTTAATTTCTTAATTTTATTATGCAATTTTTATTTTTCTGTGCTTTTATTGGTAGTATACAATTTGATTTGGGTTAATTTGCAATATTATTTGTTTTCTGAAGGTTTCTGTTTTTAGTGATAGCAATTTAAGATGGGAGCCATTTTGTTTTTATTTTGTCTGTGCTTCATGGCTTTCTAGCAAATTACCATGAAGTAGCAGATTCGTTTTTTTACTGGGCAATATCTGTATATTTATGCCATATTGGAGGCCCTTCATTCTCCAGTAGGGTATTGAGCTTAAATGTGCCCGTTATTGTAGAAAGCAGTAATGTTTGACAAGTGGACATTATTGATTTAAAAATAGAGAGGACAAGAGAAGATCCACCCATGGAAACTCAGTTATTTTCCCATAACACCCACCCTGGAGGCCATTATTGCACTTAGATAATGGGTTATCAGTTAAGTTGTTTCATATTTGTTTTTTATTAGTACATACTTTTTCTTTTCTATTTTGATGTAAAATAGTTCCTCTTCCTAATGTTTCAAAGTTGCTTTAGCATACATAATTGTTGTCAGATGACATTTTATACATCTAAAAAATAAGTTATGTACACATACACACACACACACACACACACACACACACACACACACACACACACACACACACACACACACACACATGCACAAATGTGCCCAGAAATGACAGCCATTCTTGACTGAATATACCTCAAATGACCTGTAATCAAATGAATAAAAAAATTCATAGTACAAGGCATTGAAATTCCCCATGCCTCTCAACTGTCCTTGATTTTTCTGAACATTCCTAATTTTGCCTCATATTTTTGCTTTGTCCCTAGAAAATGATTTCCTGGTAAATCAAGCCTCTTGCAGTATTTCTTTTTTAAGTGAATTGCCATTATACTTAAAAATTGCTCCTGGCAGAATTCTTGAGTAAAGAGGTTGATGTTTGTGCTCTTTGTCTTTCTTTCGCTTACTCACTCTCTCTGCCTCTGTCTTTCTGTCTCTCTCACATCTACTTGCACACACACACATACACACACATACAGACAGACACACACACACACACACACACACACACACACACACACACACACACACACACACACACACTCTCTCATACACAAACGTAATTGCATTTGTTTATTTTTCCACCTCACTTACAAGTCCTAGTAACCTGTTACTTTTGATAGTTGATTATTTATTTTTTTCCCTTTTAATTGCTTTGCTTTTATTTTAGACTTACTAAACAGGAATGCCACTTTTTTCAGTTCATGCTTTGTGGCAGCTTAATATGCTGTCGTGAAAAAGTGGACTTGCTTTTACTGAACGATATCTCTACATATATACCTCATGGGTATTGGGAAATATTTATTCTCCAATAGAGTATTGTACATGTTTGTCATTACTGAAGGTAAGATAAAAATATATGTTTTTTTTTAATTTCTGTATGGTCCTTTAAGGAAGCAAATATTGCTGTTTAAGTATCTTATTTTATTTCAAAATGATAATTTGTCTCAACATATTAAAGACTGCCCGTTTTTTATTTTTCCCCACCCATTCTTCTCTTCTCTTTTTTTTTCTATAATCTTTGGCTTTACTATTCATAACTTGATTCACATACTGCTGTACATATTGTATAATTTAGTAATAATGCATGACTGAGTGTGGGCATCGCAGGACTTCCCCATGATTAAACAAAGCCAGCGGTGGGTAAATCCTGCAATACCCTCATCCAGGAGTGGGTTATTGCTATTAGACAATGACATTATTTAAGAAAGAAATTGTTTACCTTTCTTAAATAATGCCTTTGTTTAATGGCATTTTAATGTTGTTCCACTGGCTTCCTGATTTACTGATGTACTGTGCATGCATATGGTACATCCATCCGCAAGCTTGCACAGTACACAAGTACAGTGCTATGTAGCTGCCATAGAAGAGAGCATTCTGATGTCAGTGTACATTTGTCGTTTTTTTAAATTAACTTATTTATATATTTGGAAAGTATAGCAGCATTACTGGAACACAGAGGAAGAGGCAAACATATGAGGAAAGTGAGGGACATTCTCTTAAAGTCTGGACAGTTGCGAGGTAAGGTGAAAAACATTGCAATCTTTGATATTAACAGAACTGCATCTTTTAACTGACCAGATTTTTGCAGAGTATCCTGTTTTTTTCCTCATGTTTTGTTCTGTCCCTCAAGATATTTAAAAATGTTTTTATCATATCTTAATAGAAAGTCCAGCCACTCAACAATAGTTAAACAATTATACTTATTTCCTTTTGGGATATGCTTGATTTACAATGGTCATGCTGATTGGAGAGTCTAAACAGTGGGCATGTTTTGGAATACTAATGACCTTTTATTTTATAATGCAGTGTGCATGCTTGTTTATTAATTTGTTTAGATTATTTTGGTATCTCTTCATTGTATTACCTTTTGCATGACTTCTTGCAACAAATGTTCTTTACTTCCATTCTGAGACTGAAATTGGTCAGTTGTGATCAGTGCTCTACTCTGTTTAACCAATTCAAATAAATAAACAAAAAATGTTGCATTATATTAGCATAATAATTGTTTGTTAAGGCGGTTTCATTTAGGAAGATGATTTAGTGCTATGTATGGCAGTGTAAATGACTTGTGTTATTTATTTCCACAGCAAATACCATGAAGTAATACCATAATAACAGATATTAAATGCAAACATTACTTTTTCTGAGCTTTGTCAGTGTTATTTCATGTTTGCATTATTTGTACTCATATTCTGTATGGTTATTCACATTTGCATTTATTTCTTGATAAGCTCAAATATTAGTACCAAACTTATAGCCGCATGACTTTTTTGAAGCTTGGATGTTGTTATATCTGGTCCTTACACTTCTGGTCTCCCATGCAAATCGTCTGTTTAATTTGATCTTAAAAAAGTCTGAAGACTAGCATTTTGATGACTATAGCAAGGGATTTTGCTCTGAAGTCCTGGAAGTCTTTGGGTGATGAATCTAGTTCCCTTCTTTCTGCAACTAATATTTAATATAAATTGCATGTTCCCTGTTACAAATTTATATACACTGAGACTGCAGCAGTACTAGGTTCATAGGTTGGTACTAGGCTATTGGCCCTAGGGCCTATACAAGCCTAGCCATAACAATTCCCTGGCTATTTCTTCCCACACTATTTACTTTCCTGGACCCCTGTCTAGCAGGCCGACTGACTTGATCCCCGGGGTGACTTTCCTTTCTCCCATCCAATCATCAATGTTCCTTTTGAAGAGGGCCAAAGAGATGTTCTGCTTGACATGTATGGGCAGTCTATTCCAGAGTCTGGGGAGTCTCTGGGTCAGGAACCTATCCCTTCAGAATGTTTTGTTTATTGTGATGACAAGGCTTAGATCCCTGGAGTGTGTGTGGCTCTGAGGGATTGGGGTTTCTTTAAGTGTAGCATGTCCAACAGCTCTGGGTTTGACATGGCATTGTATGTTAAGCAGAGATCGCCTCAGAGTAGACGATATGTGACAGAGTATAGCTGGAGTTTTTTAAGGCGGTCAGCATAGTGCATCTGCTTTAGGCCTGTGATTCTTTTAGTGAGGTATTTCTGTGGCCTTTCCAGTTGTTGCAGATGTCTTGAGAGGTACATACCAAATGGGGCGTTGTATTCTATAATGGGTCTAATGGGGGATGAGCACAGAGGGACAATGACCTCCTTTTTTCTGGATGAAAAGCCCTTAGTGATGAGGTGTGCCACATAGAAAGATTTCCTGACTGTTGTGGCGATGTGGTTATTGAAGGTGAGACCACTGTCCACCTGTGTCCCTAAGTCTCTTATCACACTTTCAGTGTTTAGTGTACTGCCACCTATGTGGTAATTCATGGGTACATGTTTTTTCCCAGTGGGGATAACTATACATTTCTTGGCATTGAGCTTGAGCCCATGGCTCTGGCACCAAGCATCTGTTACTGTAAGGTCCTTTTGTAGAGCATCCACATCATTTGGGGATTCAATAATGGCTCCCAGTTTGCAGTCATCTGTGAACTTTGTTAGCCAGAGTCTCTTAGTGTTGGCCTGTACTTCAGAGAAGTAGATGCCAAACAACAGAGGTCCCAGGACTGAACCCTGAGGTACTCCACTTGTCACTTGTCTGGAGCTGGATTTGGAGTCAGCTACTTTTACAGTGTGGGTTCTGTCAGTAAGCCAGTTAGCAACCCATCGAGTGACGTAGGGATTAATGCCCAGCTTAGTAAATTTATCTATGATTCCAGAGTGGGGGATGGTGTCAAAGGCCTTGGTGAGGTCCAGATAGGCTGTGTGAACTGCCTTACCCTCGTCCACGGCTCTGGAGACTGATTCGAAGAAGTCAATCAGGTTCAGGAGACATGATCGGCCCTTCACGAACCCAAACTGGGTGGGGTCCAGAGTTTTAAGGTTGTCAATGTCTTTGTTTATAAGTTCCATTATAATACGTTCCATGGCCTTGCAGATCAGGCTCGTCAGACTGATGGGTCGGTAGTTCCCGGGATCCAAGGTGGATACCCCTCTTGTGGAGTGGGATAACTGTAGCTGTGCACCACTCAGTGGGCACGAAGCCTGAGGTGAGAGTATGATTAAACATGACACTTAGGTGAGGTGCCAGTTCATTTTGTAGTTGATGTAGTACATAGCCCGGGATGTCATCTGGTCCCATGGATGCTGTATTCTTAGTTTTGGTGAGTGCGTTTTTTTACCTGTGTGGCCGTTATTACCGGAATTTGGCAATCTTCTGGTATTGAGATGGGCCATTTAAGGGGTGAGAGGGGGGTGAAGTTGGCACTGAATTGATCTGCCAGGATATTGGCAATATCCTTGGGATCAGTATATTTAATGCCATTCTGTTGTAGCTCTGAGCAGATCTGAGCATTGCCATTTAGATTCTTGACATAGTTATAAAATGCCTTGTAGTTGTCTTTGGAATCTTTGGCAATTTTATTTTCGTAACTAGCTTTGGAGGATTTTATGAGGGATCTCAGCTTCTTACTGAGGCTGGTAAGGGAGTTTTTTTTGCATCCTGGGATTTTCCTCTTTTCTGCAACAGTTTCTTCCTTTCATTGTAAAGTTTGTTTATGGCAGGGGACCACCAGATTGGCTTCCTTTTTTTGAAGGAGAGCATCTTGGTTCTGTTTGGGATGGCATGATTCATGCATGAATGGATGTGCTCGTACAGTGCCTTAGTGTAGGACTCAGGTCATTAATAGCTTGGTAAGTTAACACTCTCAGTAACTCAATCGGTTGCACACTTGCCTTTGGAGTAGAAGGTTTTGGATTCTATCCTCATGCAAGACAGTTTTATTTATTTATTTATTTATTTATTTATTTATTTATTTATTTATTTATTTATTTATCCTTTGTTGACCAGGTTAGTCCTACTAGGCTAGTAGGGTCTTTTCAGGGTAGAACCGAAGTTGTGATCAGTGCTCTACCTCATTGGAGTAATTTTCCCTTGCATCACAGCTTCTTTGGAAGAATTAAATGAGGTTCCATCTGTCTGAAATGGTGGTAACTCAGGTTGGATGTAAAGGACCCCAGAATACTTATCAAAAAGAGTAGGGAATGTTTCCAGTGCCATGGGCAGATTTCCCCTAGTCAATATGAATATCGTCTCGGGTCTCCCCTGAAAAGGAATCATTGGCCTAGTGGGACTAACCTGGTCAACGCATTGAAATAAATACACTAGACACACGTTCTCTCAATTATGTTTATATGAGTGAATATAAAGAATGATGTTTAATTTTGTTTTCATAATAAAAAAACATCTACTTTAGTTATATTTCTAGCATGTTATCTTTGCTCTGTAACATCTCAGTCAGTGACACATACCTACATAAAAATGAGCAAAAGGAATAAATTATGCTGTTGTATTGGTTTATCAAATGACCTGAATACTAGAATAAAAATACTATTTCAGTAGGCAGAAATGCTATAATATGCATATAATTTTAAATGCCTTATGGATAATATGAGGTACACAGTGCTCAAATGATAGTGTGTTACCTACTAGTATACTCACATCTCTAGTAAAATTTAATAAAAGTAAGATGTGCTGCTTTAACTGAAAGACAAAGGACCTGTTAATATGAAAAAAGTGCATTGTAATACAATAATTATAGTTAAATTCTAAACAGCATTTACTGCACCAGTCAACTATATCTACAAAATAGTTCTATAGGGAGTGACAAGTTATAATGAAGTGACTACAGTTTCCATTTATATTTCAAGACCCAAATGTGACTGGTTTGATAATCAACAAAAAAGACTACAAAACAAGGGCTTCAATGTGTTTTTTGCAGATAAATATCAACCAATTTTCCTCAGTGATTTGGATCTGCTAGTCAGTGATTGAACCATCTCGCCAAATGCAGCGTGGTTACTGTATGCTTACTGTTTCTTTCACCCTAATAAAATGCAAGTTGGCTCCCGTGCTGAAGAATCTCGCTTTATAGTGACAGAAAGACCATATAACTATCTTATAACACTCAGCAAAACTATGATGTGATGAGTTTTCATTTATTGCAATGTACTGTATTGAATATCTTCTCCATAGTGCAGATGAGTTCTTGCTTCAGAAGTCAGATATGGCCAGTATATCCACTTTGTCTCTTTGGATCATTTTGATCAGCTATTTAATTTGCTTTTTATAATTTTATGTGCAAAGTGCCATTTTCTTTCCACTTCTCACTAATTCATAAAAAATAAAACAGTCATCTTCTGGTCTGCTTTTCAATAGTCTAATTATGCATCTTTCATTTTTGGGGAACAAATTGCTTTGCTGCCTCCTGATCTTTAATCCCGAATAGGCCAGTTTTTCTCCATCAGCAGAATGATGGTCAACGGGGAAGGTCATCAGTAGGATAGCCATTAGGGTAGGTTAATTTTTCTTCATAAGCCCCACTCTACCACCTTTCACTGCCATATGGTTAAAATCAGGTGTATACCCTACCCGCCCACAGGAAACACTGCACAGTCATTTCCCTAGTCACCACCAGTTCCCCATTGTCCCCATAACTGTTGTAGAGAGCTCATTCTAGTGCTTTGGTCTTACAAGGAACCCCCCCAGCTGCTCCAATGACAAAGGAGAGGGGATTAAACCTTGACTGTACCCCAAGAGAGCTTGACGGAGCTGAGAGAGGAATAAGAACATACCCATCCTGAGGAAGAGGTTGACATTATAGTGATGCATACAGCCACAGTCCATCAGAGATGGGGGTGAACTCATACTGTGCATATTAGTGGTGGTCTCACAAAGCCATCATTTGGTGATAGCCTTAATTAGCAAATTTTTGCAAACATGCAATCACAGTGAAGATATTGTAGGTGGTGTGTATAGCTTGTTCTCATACAAAGGGAGTGAAGCTAGGCCATACAAACATCCTCATTAGTGGTATTAGTGAGACCATAAGGAATCCACATAGTTGCCTGTATGATGGCTTCTCTGGATGGCCAAGAGTAGGAATGCTGAGCCGAGCAGGTAAAAGTCTAAAATTCTTTTTCAAGTTATTAACCTTGTTACTCTTCTAGGTAACAGGATATGTTAGGATAAGCCATAAAGCTGACATTTACAAACAACAGACTGAAAGATAAAAGAGAAATGTAGAAATTGAATTCCACAGCTGACCTAATTATGTTTCATGAGCCCATTCTCTCTTACTTGAATGCAAAGGACCCCAGAAAAAAGCAAGAATTTTCCTGCACTGGAAATGGCTTACTGTACCTTTTGAGGGATATACTACTGTGGGTTTATGAAGACGGTATAATAGCTTGGGTATCACCTTAATTTTATAAGTACTCCTAAATGATAATCAGGTAATAACCAACAACCCCTCCAACTTTTCATATGCCAAGCAACACATCTTGCAAGATTCCACAATGCTCATTTGCATCTAAGTTGAATGTAGATCAACTTCCGATTACCTGATAAAGTCAGTTGACTGGCAGTATACTATTAGGCCCTTCACTTTCCTTGAAAGAGAACAGCATACATGCAGTGCTTGGATTTTGCTACATTAATTTTAAAGCAAAATATCTTACAGAAGTCATTCAATACAACCTTAGATATGCCAGTTTATCATCTGATAATTATGGTTCTATTTGCATTAAAGTAGGGCAAGACCCTCCCTGAATGTGCTACTCACTTTGAATCCTGTAGACCCAAGCACATTATTCCGTAAGAAGAATAAACCACATCCCCAAACTTGCTGTCTGCCACTGCAATGGTGGATTCCAAATGCTGCTTAGCCCATGTTGGCCATCCATGATGAAATCTGCAACTTGTGAGGAATGAACACATGACAAATAGCCATAGTACATTCAACAGTTGCTTCTGTTCTTTTAACATCAAGTGGCTGCTGGACTATAACCTCCAGAGTGAACAAAAAAAACTTACAGGATGATTCTGATCTGTGCTCTTGCAAAGCAGTGAGCAAAAGTACAGACTTATAGGATCAGTTTGATCTATATCCTGAAGGACAGGGGCAAAAAGTATACCATTGATAACCATATATTCAGTGCCCCAACTATGATGTTTGACTTGTAACTGGCTTCACAGTTCAGTGTGTAATATGCAACTGAAATTATTTGGGTGAAGACTCTTCTGTTTGATGGATATTCCAAATGTTATTTCTATCCATTTGTCAAACTCAGCAAGCTGAGAAGGTTAATTTATTAAAAGTAATACATTGCAGATAGCTGTGTGATGATATGGACCAGTACTAGCATAGCCAGCTGGAGTTCTGTAAAGAATAATATGTCCTTTGAATATCAAACTGTTGTGAGACAGGTTAGTTTTACATGACTGATGATGTGTTGTTGCGATAGTAATCCTGCTCAACACAAGAGGAACCACAGGTTCAGACATTTGATGTATGTTATTGGCTGATGAACCAATGGTGCAAAGCTACCATCTGTGGGATTATGACTGAACACCTCTAAGTCAGAACCCCACCTAAATGTAATGGTACTGCAGTGCCGCTGATGTCTGGTTGGCCATGGATAGCCAGACACAAGGTTGGTGAGGAGCGCCACTCGTCAGTGGGTTGGAGAGCAGACTGAAGGGGGTCGCCACTCTCCAGCAGTGCATCACATGTTCATGGGGAACTGGGTGCTAAATCATTCATAGACAACCTGATTCTGGGTCAGGGTTTCATACGTAGCAGAGCAGCAAAAAGCTATGATTCATTGAAAGTCAGCCCTTGAGCCAAGCTTTTCTCGCAGGTGGGGATCCTTGTGTTACAAGTATATTAGAACTTTATGGCATTTGAAAAGCAAAATGTATTTGCAAAGTTGCTAGTGTTAAAAAATGTATCAACAGTGAGTCCTGCTGGACAGAGAAGGAATATACATGGGGGACTGTATGTATACACGCTAGCAAAGGACACTGGAAGAGAAAGGTTAAACAGCTAGCTTACTTCTTACTATATGAAAAATATTATTAAATGGGCCACCTGTTGGGTAATGGAAATGCTTATCACACAGCTCTGAATAAGACTGGAGATGGCATGTCTGGAAGAAGCCTTTGTTCATTATCTCAGTAAAAAGAGGGGAAGCCCCAGGCACTGCCATAAACATTAGCAAAACTTTAAATATGCATCTTATCACATTTATGCTAACATCCTGTCTCAAGCTTCAAAGGGGGATAGTGTGAGAACCTAGAGTCAGGTGACCAATTGAGGTCATTCTGTCAGCCACCTTGGAAATTTTAGATATTACAAAGAAAAATCTCTCATACAGTATTGAATATTCTGTCTTGGGCCTGACAACAAGAAGGACCATTCACCACATCATCTGCCTTGCTCTATTAAGTAAGTAGGGAAGAGTAATTTGAGCTCTGTTGTTTACTGTAAATACATATTCAGTATTTTCATGTTCTTTTATTATTTATTATTAAATATATTTAAAACTTTTATTGTGGCTGATCCTTTTAGAAAGTATTTAACCTTTGACAGTGCTTATATTTATTTGGTGACATTGTGTGGGCCTAGCTGTCTTGGTCAACTACTACCATTTGTATTAGTATTAATATTGCACAGTATAATTGAACACCCTTTGTTAAGGGCCATAGAGTAGCTGATTGTGGCGTGTCTGGTGGCAGTGATAACTACCTTATACTCTGGGCAGAAGGGGGCACAGCAGATAAATCTGTGCCAGCCTTTCCAGGTGTGTATGTGTGTGTGTGTGTGTGTGTGTGTGTGTGTGTGTGTGTGTGTGTGTGTGTGTGTGTGTGTGTGTGTAAAAATCAAATCTCACAGTGTGCGTGTGTGTGTGTGTGTGTGTGTGTGTGTGTGTGTGTGTGTGTGTGTCAGCTACTTGAAGCAGGGACACAAAGCACTAGCTTCACAGAGAGGGTGCTGGAAGACTTGGCTTGGACACTCAGTCGAGGACTTAACCCTGTAGCTGTGCTAGTGGGAAACCTTACTGGGGCCCTGGAGGGAGACAGACAGAGAGAAATCCAGACCCTGTGCTGAATACATTCCCTGTGTGCTCTTAAAGGAAATTGTACTTGCTACAGAGCGCTGCATCTGGAAATACTGTATCTATTTCTCTGAAAGTGAACATTCCCCACAGGTGTCAGTGATGAGGATTGAGGCTCCTTAATCCCTGGCCCAGAGAGAGGTCATCACAAGCTGTATAAGTCACTTACTGCAGTGCTGGGGGAAAGTAATATCTAGATAACGTACTAGCTTATGCAGTACCAAATCTCCAAATTCTCAAAGGAATGATTAGAGAGGTTACTATGTAGAAAAACAAAAGTGGTTCTGTGTGTGTGTGTGTGTGTGTGTGTGTGTGTGTGTGTGCGCGTGCGCGCGTGCGTGTGTGTGTGTGTGTGTGTGTGTGTGTGTGTGTGTGTGTGTGTGTGTGTGTGTGTGTGTGTGTGTGTGTGTGTGTGTGTGTGCATAGAACAAGCACAACAATCCCAGAACCTGGAGTTCTGAGCAGTTTTATATTCCATTCAGGTGGACATACAGTCAATTGTCTGTATTAAACACATAACTGCCAAAAATGAAGCTAATAACCAGGTAAGTCCCAGTTTGTTGAAATAGCTATAAATGCCATCACAGTTTGCTCCCTGAAAAGAAAAGAGGATCTAGTCCTAACTAACTATCATAGGATACACAGAGTCATATATATTAGCTCATTATTGTTCTTCATATTTATTTATATGGGTGAAGCCCACAGAATAGAAACAAATAGATATGTTGGGGGAGGGGGGCAGAAAATGTTTCCATCAAAAATGCACTAACAGTCAGTCCTGTTATTTGGCAAAATAGTCCTCCACTTAATATCCCCACCCTATATAAGGCAATTTAAAACATTTGACAGTATTTAAGTCTTAATTTGTCTTCAATTAACAAGATGTAATATTTATATGTACCAAGTTTATAGTATAAAGTGAAAAAATAGCTGAATATAGAATTTGTCAGTAATGAATGCTGAGATGTGCAAAATTGCAGCTGTATTATGTCCATACAAGGATGGTTAATCTTGCTACATTTATACATAGCTTCTTGAAAGACAATTTTGAGATTTCCACCACTGATAATCTCAACCCTGCTATATTGTTGTTCTCCAAATGCCTTTTGATTTCCAAGCTGTGTCGAGTCCATCGACCAAGCTCTTCTACTGTAACAGCTTTAATACATGATCTGTCTCTGTAATTGTCACTAGTGAGTCCTGAAATGTGGCCTGTAACTCTGAAGGATAGAATAAATAAGAAATGGATGCTTTTCTGCTACAAACACCCATCATTAGAGCCAGAAAGGCTCCCTGATGACATGCTACAGCCACAAAGTAATCATTAAAGAACCTCAAGGTGCTTCCTTGGCAAGAGATAGGTACCTGCAGCAAAAATGGTCTAAGTGTTTGTTGTTTTTGATAATAATTTACACATCTTGCCATGACAGCTTGTTGTCTTAATGCAGCGGGCTTGGTTTCCAAAGCTCTGAAAGTCTACTTAATCATACAATTTTGTACTTTTGGTCATTATTGCACTTCTGGGGTCCATTGCTGTGGAAACATCACTGATTCCCATACCTCAGCATTTTGTTGATAGTCCCATATGCAGATGTTATTCTGCCTCCAGTAATTTTCCAAATATTCCAAATGTTTATATAGAAGAGTGCTTTGGCCAAGCAAAAATACCACATGGTTGTCCATGCCCATCACTCTGCCATCACGGTTAGCTGCAGACATTTCTAAGCCAATAATCTTTTGGGCAGATATACCTAGTAATTTGTTAATTTCTGTAAAATGGTGTTCAATAAATTTAGGCAGGGAAGTAATCATCTCTGTAATCTAAGTTATAGCTGTCACATGAAAAGATAAATCCAATCTTATAAGTGCTAAGACTCTTCTATCAATAGACCTGTAACAGTATCAAGTATTGTGGATGCACAGCAGGCATGAGGCCTTCACTTTCCTCAGACAGCAACTTTGAATGGCTTGCATCGCTTTATGACTTAATCAAGGTGACAGGAGCCTAACTACATTCTTGTGTCTTCACATGAGTTGATTCCCAGTGCATAATTTGTTATATATTACTACGAGTATACAAAAATGTGTGACTGAAAAATAATAAATGCTAGTGAGTCGACACATGGCCAGGTTAAAATGTAGAACTTTTTATTATTTGCTGAGTGCACAAGGTTTCTTCTTCAGACCATTTTAAAAGCATTAAGAAAACAGTTCTTTCATATTTAAAACAACTAAACATGTTATCCAATAAAAAGCAAGACACAATCAAAATATCAATTAAAAAATCAACTGTGCATAATTAATAAACTTGGTTTTATTGATCCACCTATCACTGCATAGTCTACATTTTATCCTATCAAAAGTAGTTAAAACTGTAGTATCCAATCCAGATACACCAAAATCAGTGTCATAACTGGTTAAGGCTACTGTGATTGTACTTTATTCTAGCCCTATCAGAGACAGTTAAAGAACTCTAATGATGAATCAGAAATCGATAAAATTCAGCCCAAACTACCATAGGTATAGCTGCTATAAATGGAACAAATAATCAACATACAACTCAGAATATATATAATAAATATAAATATATACATATATATATATATATATATATCTATATATATATATATATATATATATATATATATATATATATATATATATATATATATATATATATATAAATAAACAACATATACTTATTACAACATAAAATTCATCATAGTTCATTATTATGATGTTTAATACCTCAGTGGAAGTATTATGAATTAAGCAACCTATCTTCTGATTTTGTCAGTATAAAAAAAAGATTGCATTTTATTTTAAAACCATTCTACAAGTTAACATAAATAGCTTACAAACAAGATGTCCTGTACTACTGGTGGCCTTCAAATAGTGAGCAGCCAAATATCGGATTAAGCACCAATAAGGGGCTTCTTCGGTGATTCACTGAATTACATTGCTGTCTACTGCTATTGGTGAAAACTAGCAGTCATATTCATTACCTACTTAAGAAAATATATAGTATAGATATAGCTCAGCTAAAATGTCTACTCTAAACCACAAGCTAATACAAAATACACACAGAGCCTGTCATTCAATCACATCAGAATTTTGACAGAACACATCTACGGAACTGCAAAGCAGTCAGCAAAACCACATAAAAACCTATTCTCTCATCTGAACCCACAATGCAATGGTGACATCCTACCAATAAACAGGAAAAAGCATCATCACTAGCTCACTTCATAACAACACATTTCTAGTCATCAGCTTATACCAGATGAAATCCTAATTTTGGAAAAAGGATTATCCTTTATACCATCTCAATCATCAGATATAGTTGATGTCATATTGGACTTGAAGTTGCTCTTACGAAATGTTATGCTCAAGATCAATTATGGAACTTTACAAAATAGCATAGTCTTAAAGTCTTCTGGCTTTTCCCAGTTAGGGGTCACCACAGCGGATCACCAGTCCACTTATGATTGGCAGTGGATTTTTACAGTGCCGAGTTGCCAGCCCCGGTGCCCAACCTTCAGAGAAGGCACACAACTAGACTCATGCACCTACCTGCATGCCTTTTAACATTCAGTCGATGGCAGGGAGGACATGCAGACTCCACACAGAAGGAACTCGAGCTGAGAATTGAACTGGAGAGCCTCTTGCTGTGAGGTGACAATGCTAACCGCTGCACCACCCCAGCCTTACAAAATACATAGTAACTTATAAAAAAACCTAGTAGCATAGTTCCAATGCTACATCCATTGTTAGAAGCTTTTTTGAAAACATGCATTAATGAAATTTATGAATTGTACAATAGAGATGATAACCATACAGGTAGATATAATAACATCACATTTAATGAAAGGAAAGCATTAAACTCCTTACGTAATAACAGTGATATAGTTATTAAACCAACTGACAAAGGTAGTCCTACTGTGGTCATGGATACAAGTTATTATGACCAAACTATGTTAGATATGTTAAAGCAGGGGTCTCAAACTCAAAGGAGCATGAGGGCCATAAATAACCCCAAGGATTTTTTGGGGGGCCGCAAGTCCAAGTCATCCACAAACTATATATTTTTATATATATGTTTCTAATTAGCAAAAAAGTTATAAAAAAATTTGGTTTGAAGCAATGGACCAATACTATTCTATTGTATTAGTTTCAAATATTCTAGTAATTGCACCTAAATCTATGACAGAAAATTTGTTGTCCATGAAAATTACTGCCTTTCTTCATTTTGACTGCTTAGCTGACAATGTTTTGCAGAGACCAGGATGTCAACATTAGGCTTTATGTCACGTGATGCAGCCATTCCTAAGATAGCTGCTAAGTGTTCATCTGTCAACCTTGATGGGAAAACGGATTTGTTGAGCTTCATAGATGAAAAAAACTGTTCACAAACGTATGTACTGCCAAACATCGCAAGGATTCAAGCAGCCATAGAGAAAAGCTTTGGAAATTTATCTCGACTCATATACTTATAAAAATCTGCAATGCCAGCATCTATGAACTTCTGTTTCAGAACACTATTGCACTGAAGTTCCAACAACTCCATCTGGAATTCTTCAGAGACAATGTCAACATCTATGGAAAACGGCATTGTAAAGATGGCAAAGAGGGGTTGTAGTGCCTCAAAATCCCAAAACCGACAGTCAAATTCTGCTCGTAATTTGCTGACTGCATCTGAATATTCTTTCAATAACTGTTTTTTGACTGTTCCAAGTGACCGTAAGGCAGTGAAATGAGCTAGGTTACCATCCATCAGCTGTTTTGCCCACAGGGAAAGTTTTCATCTGAAAGCCTTGACACTGTCATACATCTGTGTTATCGTCTGTTTTGTGCCCTGGAGCTTGAGGCTGAGTTCATTAAGATGTTGTGTAATATCTGTCAGAAAAGCAAGGTTAGATATGAAAAATGGATCAGCTAGCTGCGGAATTTCATTTTCTTTCATTGCCATGAAGATTGCTATTTCCTGTCCAAGTGCAAAAAATCTTTTCATTACATTTCCCCTACTTAGCCATCTGACTTCAGTGTGATAGAGTAATTCTCCATATTCGGTATCAAGGTTAGACAGAAAGTCATTAAAATGGCGGTGATTTAGACCTCTAGCGCGTATAAAGTTAGTCACCTTAACAACAACATCCATGACTTCCTTCATTTGGAGACTTTTTCCACACAATGCTTCCTGGTGCAAAATGCAATGAATTGCAATGAAGGTGTGAGCTACACCAACACTGTTGAGCTTTGCTTTCAGTAACCCAACAACACCAACTTTTTCAGAACATATTGTGGGTGCACCATCAGTCGCTACCGAAACAAGCTTATCCCATGGCAATTCCGACTTTTCTAGACATTTTTCAAGTTCGCGAAATACATCACGTCCCATGGTTGTGCCTTTCAAAGGTAACAGGTCTAGTAATTCTTCCATAACATTCAAGTTCCTGTCCACACCTTGAATGAAGACAGCGCAGTATGCGGTATCTGTTATGCCAGTGCTCTCGTCAAGGGCAATTGAAAAAGCTTCAAACTGTTTGCCAGCTGCAAGTAGCTGCTGGTGTACATTGCTGACCAATTCAGTAATTCTGCTGCCCACTGTATTTGCAGACAAACTTATACCTTCAAGCAATTTCTTCTTGTCAGGACAAAGAATTCCATTTGCTTTTATGAAACAGTTTTTAATGAACTGGCCTTCAGTGAATGGACGGGACGACCTCACAATCATTTCACTGATAACAAAGCTTGCTCATACTGAATCTTCACTCATTTTGTTAAGGTTTGTGAAGATGTTTTGCTGCTTGGCAAAGGCTGATTTTAGTTGTTTAACTTTCTCTTCCCTCATTTTGCCTGTAATCACATCATATTCGTTACCATGCATAGTTTCATAATGTCTCCATACATTGTATTCCTTTGGAATGGAAACTGATTGATAGCAGATTAGGCATTTAATTTGACTATTCAACTCAGTGAAAAAATATAATTTTTCCCACATCTCTTGGAAAACACGGTTTTCATCTACAATCTTTCATTTCTTGGATGACGACATCACTAATACTCACGTATAATAGCTGTTTGCAATAAACAAACATACAAAGAAAATTATAGTGGTTTCCAAAATTTCTAGCACTGAAACAAGCACTTCCTTAGGAATAGATGATGACCACAAATTATAAATAAGTATTCTCTCTCTCACTTTGTTCCATTCCTGCCACAAAATAACCTCCAAATGTTTTCTAATTTTGAATTGGTAGTACAAACTTTAGTTAGGCTCACATACATGCACACATACACACAATGATCTTTGCATAATTAACCCACACTATCCTGAGTTCCCCAAGACAGTCGCGTAAACCACTAGGAACAAAGATATCCAGCAGTTGGAGCAGACTGTAGAGATAACCGGCACCTACCAAGTCAGACTTTGCTGGTAATCAAATGTCAATAAACAAGTTCATCAGTCACACATTTGTGAATCCTGGGAGGTGCAAGGGCATAGGAGTTATGTAGGATTCTCTGTACTGGCAGTCTTCTAGGTAAGCAATAGTTTATGACTCAGCATGTCTAAGTATGCACAAGCACTGAAATGACACATTTTATTTTGCCCAGCGATTGCAGCGATCACATCAGTAGTTTGCCAAGTATGCACAAGCACCAAAGTGAAACATGTCCCCACTGACCCCTTCATCAGCATGTCACAAATACCGAAATGACACATTTTATTTTGCCGAGCAATCACATCAGCAGTTTGACAAGGATGCACAAGCACCAAAATGAAACATTTCCCCACTGCTCCCTTTTCATAAGTACTGAGTACAACAAAGTCAAATAAACATAAGGTATTCTCCAAGGGCAGCATATAAAAATTTACACGGCAACCATAACTTTCAACCCTCCATCTCCAATGTGTGGCAAATGTGCAAAATTATTAATCCCTGAATGCCAGATTTAAATCATAATGGTTACATTCCAGAGATTTTCTTAACTATAGAAATGAAACCAAGATTGTACACCACCACTTCTATGGCTTTTACCCTCTGAGAATTAAAACGTGTTTGGACCCTGATGCAGTTTTTAATAACTTACAATCAAGAAAAGAGGAATGAAAATCACCCTGTCTTTGTTAAAATACAGAGAATCTGCTTGCAGCACAGGGTGCCAAACCAGACGACTTAACTGTTCAGACTGAGAGATCTGCGTTTGGTGCCCTGTGCTACAAGCAGGTTCTCTGTATTTTAACAAAGATCCAAAGAGAACTACAATCACTATAGCACCTTACCTCACTACTTTAAATAGATCTGTAGATGTGCTTCTTTCTCATCCGAGAAATACAGTTCAGGCTTCTTTAATTTTTTCTTTAGTCTACAATTCCCACACTCCGCTCCCAATTTCAGGGTCAGTCTGCTGGAAGGAGATGATCCGACACAAAGACACCCAAAAGCCAGTTCCACTCCTTGGAAATATATTTTAATTCACGTAAATGAATTGAATAAACGTGCCTAATTTGAGAAGGAGATGCCATTGGAGGAGGAAAAAACACCTCACTGCAACCCTCCAATTGCATCTCCACTCTATTAGGCACGTATGGTGATACAATCTATACAGGATGTACGGAGCAGATGTAAAAAAAAAAAACTACAGAAAACCAGAGCCCTGCTAAGTGATTGTGGGCCGTGAAAAAAAAAAACCTACACACAACTGGAGCCCTACTAAGTGATCGTGGGCTGTGGAAAAAAAAAAAAACTACCACACAACCGGAACCCTACTAACTGATCACGGGCCATGGAAAACTACTTTGTGGGCCGCATTCGGCCTGCAGGCCATGTGTTTGAGACCCCTATGTTAAAGGATGCAACCACATATAAATCAATCACATTGCAGTATATAAGGAAAATACAGAAGGATATACAGCAAATGTTAGCAGAATTAGTAGCCCTAAGGGAGATAACTGTAGAACTAGCAATTATTTAAAAATAGAGTATCCTGTGGTATTGGTTATACAAGTAATTCCCAAGATACATAAGAACTCCACAAAGCCACCACTAAGACCAATAGTAGATAGGGCAGGCTGGCTTATGAAACCATGTTCAATATATTTAGAAAAGCATCTACATCCAGTTCTAAACAATAATCAATACATCTTAAGAGACACAAAACAATTTTTACAAGACTTATATCAATTTGGAAGTATCAGACAAGATATTAATGCTATGTATCTAGTTACCATGGATGTAAGGTCCCTGTTTACCATCATTCCCAATGAAGAGGGAATTAAAGCTATTCTTATTTATTTAGGGCAGCATAGTAACTATGATAATAAGTTTATTCAACAATTAGCTACCTATATGAATATAGTTCTAACTAATAATGTTTTTCTATATAATGGAAAATATTATTTACAACTAGATGGTGTAGCTATGGGCACAGCCTGTGCAAATAGCTACGCCAATATGGTTATGGCCACATGGGAAATGCAATATGTGTTGTAGAATCTATAGTAGACGTATACCATTCTACAGGCATTTTGTTGATGGTATATTTTTGGTATGGACAGGGTCAGAAGAAGCTTTTAAAGGATTTGATCAGTATATACAAAATACCACTTCTTATCTTAAATTCGACACTAAATTATCCTCACAAAAGATCGATTTTTTTAGATGTACATATTGAAATGAAAGATGGGAATTTAAATACAGGAATACACAGGAAACTGTGTTACTGTAACAAATTACTACATTGTAGAAGTATGCATCCCAAACATATTTTCTCAAATATAGTAAAGGGCCAGGGGACGAGAATATCAAGGTTAAATCCAGATACAAAGGAATATCACAAAGAAATGGATAGACTTACTGATAACTAAGTGGACAGAGGTTATAACAAAACAGAGGTGGTAAAAGTTATGGAAGAGGTACATGCATTAAGAACAAGCACAGTGAAACCTTAATTTTCAGAAAAATGTGATATTGAGTATAATGTAAGGATACAAGATAGTAGTAATAGTAAAGTGAAGATGAGCATGTTTTATACTAATAATGTAAGAGATATTACCAATATCATACAGAAGCATTGAAATATTCTAACTAGTGATGATAAGATTAAGGAAGTTGTAGGAAATAAACCTCAGTTTAGATATAAGAACAAAAAATATGTTAAAAGACTCATGTCACAGGAATATGGTAGCAACACAATGTGATGAAACTAGACAAAAAGCACTCGCTAATGTGGCAAATGTCCCTATTATCAATACATTAATAATACAGGTAGTTTCATACAACCCATTAGCAAGAAGGAATATCAGTTTAGAATAGAGGTGGGCTGCAACACTGTAAATCTTATGTATTTAGCACAATGTGTGCTATGCAAATCTAAAACAATAGGCGTCTCAGGGACAGAATAAGGGAGCATCTATATAGCATTAGAACAGGTGATAATACTAATGCTTTATGTAAACATATACAGAACATTACAGTCAACCGTAAGTTTAAATTTATGGGCATAGAATTTTACATTTTTTACAAGCCCTGGTGATATAAGGAATATTACAGAGACCCATGAAACTAGATGGATTATTAAATTACATGCTGATGGTGAAAAAGGTCTCAATGGTAATGTTACTTTGAAACCCATTTTAAAGGCTAGGAGACTATTTAAATGACATTTAGCTATGTATTGAATGATTCTAAAAAAACTTTGCTGTCCCTTTGTTTCAATTAAGATGAGAATCGAATAAGGTTAATATATGCAATAAGTCCCCATTCTTTTTTAAGTTAATTTTTCAGTGAAAGGATTGATACAGGCTTATATGCAGACGTGCTATTGTTATGCAATTAAGCCTTGGACAGTTACCGTGTCTAAATATATATTTTATATAATACTCTTGGTCACTAGACATCTGGTACTTTGCCTCCTTTCCTCTATTTTATGTCTGTGACGATAAGCAATCTTAAATATGATGGTCTCAGAAGTCTGACGTTTGATTGTTGTTTAGTATCATCTGTCTTTATGATGATAGTCTGATCCCTTTTGGGAGCTTTTAAAAATCTTTTAAAAAATCTTTCTGAATATTCTGAAAGTTTTGCTGCTATGACTTGGAGATTATATTGTGTTTAATGTATTGATTATAAATTGAGGTTGTAGTTGCGTTTTTTAGGACACTAGTAAATAGATAAGCTCACATGTCTCTATAGTAAGATTCTAAATAGGCTGATCTTTGATATTGGTACATTTGATTGGATTTTGATATATAACCAATGGTGGTTGAAAACGGTGTTTTTTTTAACCAATCGCTAATTCATTTTAGCGATTAGGTAATCTTAGGAAAAGATAAACTTCCATTGGTTCCTTGTTTTCTTTATAAGTTTTGAACAGTGGCTCAAGAAGTTTTAAGAAAATATATTATATTAGTGATACGATCTAAACTTATGTTTTAACATTGGGAGATATAATGGTAGCTTGTGTGATAGATAAGCAATAAATTTGAACTGACATGGTTGTCTTGTAAGGAGCCAATTCAAGGGAAATAAGATGTTTTATTGGCCTGTTTTCAGCCCTAATTAATTATAGGAGTCTTTATGATGACAGTCTTTATGGGACTTTGAAAGTTTTCCCCTATGGTTATAGTTTGATGCTATGCTTATTTAGAACTTTACTAATATAGTTACATGATTGTAAGTTGAGATGCCCTGATAGGTGCATTTTTGGCACTGGCACATTTGATTGGATTCTGGTGTATAACCAATAGTGGTTGAACAACAGAATTTATTAACCAATCACCAAGTTATTGGTGATAATGTAGTTTTAGATAAAGATTAGCTTTTATTTTCATTTTGATTGCAGGTTTATGAGTGGGGGCTTTAGAACTGCAACAACAGTTTTTAAGGGACTTTGGAAATTTTCCCCTTAAAAGCTTTGAAATTTGCTGTTAAGAATTTAAAGTTAGCATTGTTTCTTAAATATGGTTATAGTTTGATGCTGTTGATATGCTTACTTAGAACCTTACTAATATATTTACACATCTTGCAAGTTAAGATGTCCTGATAGGTGCATTTTTGGCATGGGTACATCTGATTGGATTCTGGTGTACAACCAATAGTGGTTGAATAACAGCATGTCTTAATCAATCGCCAATTTTTTGGTGATAATTTATTTTAGATAAAAAATAGCTTTTATTACTGCCATAATCGTTAGTTCATAAGTGACAGCTTTAGGACTGTTAAGGAAATATACTGTGTTCATTGTCTGATTAAAAGCCCGTTTGTTTTAATTATGAATAGGAGTTCACATATTTCATCAGCTAAAAACTTTGTATCTCTATGGCAGCTATGTAACAAGGCCAAATTTTGGCTGATATGATATCACATCGCTCTTGTCTTTGTTAGTTGCAACCAATTATATGTGGTTGTTATGAAGTGAGCTAGTGATGATGCTTTTTCCTGGTTACTGGTGGGATGTCACCATTGCATTGTTGGTTCAGATGAGAGAATGGGTTTTTTATGTGGTTTTGCTTACTGCTTTGCAGTTCAGTAGATGTGTTCTGCTAAAATTCTGATGTGATTTGATGACAGGATCTGTGTGTATTTTGTATCGGCTTGTGGTTTTAGAGTAGACTTTTTAGCTATATCTATATGTGTACATGTTTTCTTAAGTAGGTAATGAATGTGACTGCTAGTTTTCACCAATAACATTGGACAGCAATGTAACTCAGTGAATCACAGAAGAAGGCTCTTATTGGTGCTTCATCTGATATCTTTCATTTTTTTATTGGCTGCTCACTATTTTAAGGCCTCCAGCAGTACAGGATATTTTGTTTGCAAGCTATTTATGTTCACTTGTAGGATGGTTTTAAAACAAAGTATGATCTTTTATTTATACTGACAAAATCAGAAGATAGGCTGCTTAATTCATCCCATAGAGCTGATTCTTTTATCAAGCAGCTATTGAAATAAGTATATGACATTGTAAGATGACTATGTTGTAACAGGGATAGAGTCTTATTTATGTAACATCCGTGAATACGTCTGGCAAAGTTCAGAAGTTTTCACATAAAAGATCATATATTTATAAATGAAAAGCTAATGCCTGATTAATTAACACAATATGTACAATTATTGAGAAATTCAATTTTTGAAATCATGGAGTTTATTTGTACACTCTACAGCACTAATATGGGAACTGCTTAAATCCACTGAGGTATTAAAATTCATAATAAGGAACTATGATGAATTTTATGTTATAATAAGTATATGCTATTTTTTACATGTATTCTGAGTTGTATGTTGACTATTTGTTCCATTTATAGCAGCTATACCTATGGTAGTTTGGGCTGGATTTTATCGATTTTTGATTGGTCACTAGAGTTCTTTAACTGTCTCTGATAGGGCTGGAATAAGATACAATCACAGTAGCCTTAACCAATTGTGGCATTGATTTTGGTGTATCTTGATTGGATACTACAGTTTTTAACTACTTTTGATAGGATAAAATATAGACTATGCAGTGATAGGTGGATCAATTAAACTAAGTTTATTAATTATGCACAGTTGATTTTTAAATTGATATTTTGGTTGTATCTTGCTTTTTATTGGATATAATGTTTAGTTGTTTTAAATATAAACGATCTGTTTTGTAATGCTTTTAAAATGGTCTGAAGAAGCAACCTTGTGTTGTGAAAGTGCTCACTAAATAATAAAAAGTTCTACATTTTAAACTGGCCATGTGTCAGCTTGCTAATTTTTCAGTCGTAGTATTTCTGCTTTGTTTGATTAATGAGGTGCTAATCCAAGTTGCTGGTGTAATGATCTTTTTTTTTTAATACAAAAATGTGACTTGTGACTTAAGCACAGAAGGTTTTGCTTGCTTTATTAAGGAATTGGCTTCTGTTAATCAAATACATGCAAGAAGTCAGGAAAACATACCTTGACTAACCAGAGATCAGGCTTTTTTCTGTACATTTTATAATTCCCAGTACAGGAAATAAGTTATGGAAGAAAAATACAGATAAGTCAGCAGAAATGTATATCTCTAGGTAATTCAGTTCAAACACAGTATATCTAATTTTATAGGATTCCTCATGGGTGTAACTAATTAAAAAAATATTACAAGCGTTTCACCTTAATTAGCATTAGCTGTATTATCTGATAAACTGCAAAAGTTGCTTACTTTGGTCAGACTCACAATGAAGACTTTTGTGAGGCTTTTAGCTATAACAAAGTCAAGAACAGAACCTCTGCAAGTAGGACCAGGTACACGGCTGGAACTGATACAAGTAAACAAAAAATGCCAGCACCAAACACAGTGAAAAGCACAAAGCCAATAAGGTTAATACATAAGTATATTTATTTTAATTCATAAAATAATATACATCCCAGACCAGTTTCAGCCAACAGGCTTTTTTCAGTGGGAACAAAAGTAATTACTGATGTAAAGTGACACACATACATATATAGAGTGAACCATCCAATAGGATTCTTCCCAAAATCCAAAATGCCTCCTGTATGAAAAATAAAAAGAATATAAATAAACTCTGTAAAGATGTTATGGCGATTAACATAGTGTTTGAGGATTATGGATGGGACTGTCATATATTATACTGAAAATGGAGAAAAAAAATCTTCATGTCCCTAGTATGATAAATATAAAAGGCAACAGGGGTATTGTAGAACACTGAGAACAACCTAAACATTTTTTTTGTTTGGAAAAATTATCATTTGATACGTAACTGTGATAAGAGGAAATGTTATATTTGTGGGGAAACAGGTAATGATGCAAAAACCGTGAATTTAAATGTTATAAATGTAACAAAATTTGGCATTTATGGATGGATTGCAATCTAGACAAAAAATTATGAAGAAGAAGAAGAAAACAAAAATGAGGACAGTAAACAGAGAGAAGAAACAGTCTCAATAAAATATAAAGAGGAAACAGGGAAGCAAGATCAGGGTAAAAATAAAGATAAGGATAAAGAAAAATATAAAAAGAAGATAATATAGAAGAAGGTTCTGAAATAAGTGATGATGAAGATATAAACTGGAAAATAGTGAAAGGTGAACAGAATTCTATTGGCAAAAGAGTAAGAGACAAAATAAAGTTTAAAGGGATAAGTGTAAACGAGAAAAAGAAATGGATAATGCAAATGAGATAAATACTTCAGATGCACATAATTTCTGATAAGCTACAACATAAACATAATGACAGTTTTAGAGTTATTTTAGTAAATGTAAATAGTATTAAAATATAAGAATAGGCATCCTGAATTGGTGTTGTAAGTGTGATGCTGATATATTAATATTGGAAGATATAAGATTTTTGACACAAGAAGAGAGATTACAAACAAAGAAACTTTGGGGAGTAGATACAGTATGGAACCTAGGAAAAAAACTATGTCGTGGCATAAGTTGCACTTTGTAGGAAGTCAGTAAAAATACTGAATGCAACATTGGTAATGATGGGCAGATTAACTGTTGTAGATCTCAGATGGCATAATCAGGAATATAAAATTACAGGATTGTATGCCTGTGTTAAAAGTTGTGTTGTCTGTGAACACTTTTAAGGGACCTGGTTTCCAAGAATGGGAGATTTGCAGGGTCTGTATTAGTGCCCTCATCTCCTCTAGCTCAATGTGCTCAGATCTTAGGTTTATAGGCCATTACCCTTAACTCTCAGTTTGCTCATCCATGCTCCCCATGATCATCTGATACATCTGTGTATAGCTCCTGTTAGGCTGTCTGCAGTATAAAGGGGAAAACCTGGGTTTAGATTTATATGCAAGATCAAACACAGTATTTCCTTCTTCAGGCAGGGCAGAAGAGGAATCTGTGTGTCAAGGGGATAAAAGTGTTTGGAACAGGTGGATTTTGGGTGCCACCAGATCTTCCTAATATGGAGTCTGGCAAAGAGGACCATAGAGATACTTGCTGCCATGAATCCCAGAGCTCTGAGGTTCTCCCTTGCAGTACAGGGCTGAAGAGGAAGAAGACATAGGAAGTAACTGGTTAGGTTTTGCACTTTGGTGGAAGGAATGCCTGTATTAGTTTTGTGTCTAGTTTGCTCCCCAAGAAAACTAGGTTTTGAGTTGGTTTCATTGCTGAGTTTTTTACGTTGATTGTGAAACCCAAAGCCTGAAGAAGGGCCATGGTGAAGATGAGATGAATCAAGAGTGTCTCCTGAGAAGATGCCTGAATTGACAAGTCATCCTTGTAAGGGAGTATCTGGACTCCCTGAGTCTTGCAGTAAGCTATGACTGGAGCGAGGCACTTAGTGAAGCTTCTGGGGGCTGTAAAGAGTCCAAAATGCAAAGCAGAAAACTGAAAGTGTGATGAGGCAGTAGAATACCTCAAACAACTCCTGTAAGTCGGATGAATAGGAATGTGGAGGTAGACATCTTTTTGGTCCAGAGACACCAGGAAGGCCAGAGGGTGAATGAATAAAAGCAGAGTTTGCAGGGACAGCATTTTGGAAGATGGACAAAGAGAAAGATGTTGAGGATGGAGAGATCCAGAATTGGGTTTTCGTCTCTTTTTCTTCACTGGCAGTTGAACAGTTTGTTCCAGTGGTAGGCAAGCATAGCCATCCTGCTACTTCAAACATACACTTTGAACCTTAAACAGGGAAAGTAAGAATTCATACAACAGGCCAAATCAGCTCTCCCCTAAAGTGGGGCAGCTACTTGTATCAGGTGTTTTTTCTGCATCTAAAGGGAGGGGAGAGAGGATGGATGTTAGTAATTGTTCCTGAGAATACATTTTATAAAGGTGCAAGGCTGAAGAGCAAGACATTAGTAATTATCCCAACCCTGTAAAATGTGAGCATTAATGTGCAGTTTATGTGGCTCATATTAAAAGATCCTGACTGCAGTACATTAGAGAATTCTCCTTACTCTGAGTTATGCCAGCTTCAGAGAGTTAGTATATGTAAAAAGCAGGCCCATTTGTTCCTATTAAGCTCAGGTTCAAGGACACCAGGAGATTTTATATGTGCCCCTGGCATCTCATTAACTAGAAACTGTAATCCATTGCACGACTATGTTTTTTTCTCACCTGTAATTTTCATTTAGAGTGCATATGTAATCTCTAGCAAGCTGTTGCCCCTCTAGTCACAAGTTGCAGAAGTTGTAGCACTCGTCTTCCCACTTGTGGAGGTCTTACAGTGGGACGCTGTTACTACTTTTCTCACCCCATATGGGTAAGCTGGCATCTGTCTGTGGCTTCCAGCCCTCTTCAGCTGGCTTCTGTAGCACCAGGGCCACTAATCTAACCCAGGACATCTGGGTTATGGTAAGGCTCTATTCTTGTATATCATAGAGCCAGCCTTTTCATATTATCTATCTATCTATCTATCTATCTATCTATCTATCTATCTATCTATCTGTTTAATTTTTCATTTTCTTTTTCAAACTTATCCAACAGATATTTAGGTTCATAGGCATTTACTAGGCTAATGACCACAAAAGCCTTTTTATGCTTAGCCATACTTATATATCATTAAAGCTTTATTGCATTATGGTGATGTTTTATTGTTCCATATTAATTATTGACAGGTGATCTATGCCTGGCATACAAGGCATTCTTGGAGCAACCTCTGATGAACCTTTGCACATCCATAAACCAAACATAATCAGAACTACTAGATCTAAAGACCCAAATTTTGCTTGAAAAGTAAATAGGACATGTAGAGACAGATGTATCTCAGTGAATTCCCTTTCACTGGAACAGGCTCCCCGTCTATACGAAACAAAGTCCCTCCCTAACCCTATTTAACCGTAACTTGGACCATTGGATTGGAAATCAAAAATTCACCCTGGTTTTGGCAACCACATCTGTGATGGACAGAGCTAGTCAGTAAATCATGTCATAGCCTACAATCACCCCTATGTAAACATCTAAAACATACAACTTGTGGGACACATTTGGGCTGCATGTGTAGGCTTATAAAGACCCTAGTGGACATTATCCTGGTATACACCTATGAACCTATGAATTTGTGGTATGTTTTCAAATATGCTTTTACTTTAAGTGATGCCAGCATGTGACACAGAGAGATTCTGAGAACTATAAGAATATGTATCTTAAACTGAGGTAAAATGACTTGTAACAAAAGAATGTGATAGTGTTTTCCGCTATATGTTGAAATAATCTGCAGTGATTAGTCTCATGACAACACAGCTGTAAGCAAGACCTGATATTAAACTGTGCTAGCAGTTTTTAAAGGAACTAATATAAACTGATTTAATTAAAATAGTCAAAAAGTAAACACTTGCCAGCTCACTCCATCACAATAGCATTACATGTGTGTTACAGAAAGGTGTATTAGAAATAACATTGTGTGCTGTATTCAAAGAAGGTTTATAGCAAAAGTACAAAAGTAAAAAAAATAAATAAATAAAAAAAAGTTGTTCTCTTATTGCCACCCACCAGAAAGATCCCAACAGAAAGTTAACATTACACGTTTTAAAGAGGAAATATAAAACCTTCATTAAATATATTCCTTCCAAATGCCACACAAATATTGAAGTCAGAACAGCAAAAGAGAACAAACATCAGCTCTGGCTAAGAATAATAATCATGGCTGAGTCACTTTCCATTCATACATTTGACCCAGGACTAGAAACTAGTATTTTCTTTTGTCAGTTTGTTCATTTACTGCAGTTTGCTTTCCCAAGTAAATGCTCAGTCTGAATACAAATAAGGAAGGATACAGATTCTATGACTCATCTGAGGGCAAATTTAGGAGCCAGAAGTGCAATAAGTATAATGTTAGCTTCGGGAAGCAAAGCTCAGGAGAACACAGGTTCTAATCCCACATCAGACACAAGAATAATATCCATTGTACTCAAATGGAGGCTGTAGTTCTTGGCGCACGTGCTTAATTTCCACGGCAAAAAAACACAATCCACAGCACCACAGAGAATGAGACATCCAACAAAAAGGTTTTTGTTGTAAAACCAGCTTTAATCCTTAAAAGTATAAGCGTTTTCATTTTTGTACACCAAAAACTTCTTTGGTTGGACGTCTCATGTGTTTTTTTACTGGTTTTTTTTTTGCTGGTTCTGCCTTTTTCAACTGTCTAATTGCTATGGCAACATTGTTTGGATATAAAAGTTATCACATTTCCTTCTACCTGTCCTGGAACCCTGTTCTGGGGAAAATTACCATATTAAGGTACTTGAGAGGATAAGCATTGTGACTTTTCAAAAGAATAAAAGGAAATACTGCTAGATAAAATCAATGCAAACATAGGGCAGTAGATTATTTACAGTTGGTTATTAAACTAGAACATTAACACAGGAAAAGAAAGAAAACAGAAATAAATAGTAAAGCAGGTGTTTCCCTTGCAAATGTTGGATTCTAAGAGCTATTAATAAGGAAATTACACAACTGTAACGTATTTTCAAAATTTTTTACAGTTGCCAAGTGGTGCCTGGACAGGCAGACCACTACATCATTGAGGATGCCGAACCAAAGCTCCTTTTTCCACCCTCAAAATTTAATGATATCATTTATATAAATTTTCCACAAACTGTGATTTATTTAAAGTATAGTCTTCATTCTACTCTGCTAATATTTTGAGAGGTACGTTAAGTCCATTTAACCCAAATATTGCCACTGATGCAACATAGAATACAGAAAAAAAGTCCTCAGATTTCAGAATACTTATACATAAGTATTAAGATATGGAGATATGCATGGCACATATTACCACACACCCACAGGGGTTGTTAGGCAAGATCTTAGAGATATTAAGAAATGTTTAGTTATACATGCATCTCAAGGGGCAGATCACAATTCTTATTCTAAATTTCAGATCACTGATAAGGTGGAAAAGAAAACTCTCTTTGTATGGATTATGTTAAGACATTGCTTATGAAGAAATCTAGGCTTCACTTAAGAATATAAATGTTAATCATCAGGCTTCAGCAGAGCAAACCCTTTTAATTAGCACAAGGAGTGTGCAGATTGTAAAGGTGAAAGTACATTTTTACTAATGAAAGTGTATTGGTTTTGTAATCTAGGTGCACTGTTCTTATCTGTCTGATACTTTGGCTAACCTGATAATAAGTCTAAAACTGAATTTAATTAGCTTATTTGTCTAGTTCTGGTGCCTGGCATACTTGTTTTTGCATTGTCCTTTTTATATTAGCACACCTAATGATTATCTGTTTTAGTTTTATATTGCACCAAACTTAATTTGGTGAAATGAGAACCAAGTTATAGTTACAAGCCCTTGGTTTACCAGTCAGTTTATATCCCCATCATCACCTATGCTCATGATCTTTGGATAGTGAGAACAATAGATGAGACTGTAGATGCAAGCAGCAAAAATGGGGTTCCTTCTGGTGGCAGAATGGCTGACACTCCATGACAGAGTGGGGACCTTGCCAGCAAGGAAAGATGTCAGAGTTGTAGAAAAGCTAGTCCTCTACTATACTCAGAGGAATCAACTAAGATGGATTGGGCACTTAGTGGGGCTGCCCCATGGGCACCTCCCACAGAGCAGATCACAGGGAAGAGGTTGTGGAGCAGCAGACCCAGGGTACTTGGTGAGTATGTATCCCTTAGTTTGCTTGAGAATGCTTGGGGAAACACACAGGAGGAGATGGAGACTGTTGCTTGGTGGAGGGAATCCTGCTCTACTTTCATCGATTGGTACTATAGAAGCCCTCACTGGGACATGTTTAAAATGGACTATGGATGAACAGCAAAAGCCTTTAAGAGAGTCCAGAACTCAGTTATACAACTGGCAAGAAAAACAAAGGGCACATTCTTAAATGAAGAGTAAAGTCATAGTGAGGTTTTTCTACAGGCCTAAACAGCAGTTATAAAAACTGTGAATGCTATCTATTTTTAAAGTTAATGGAGGACATCTTTTTTATCTGCCGGCTAAATTATGAATGAACACATTAGTAACTAGTTATGTTAGTAGCCATTTTTTGCCTGTTTTATTAAATATATTACCTTGACGCATCTTTTTTTCAAATAGCAGAAGAAGTCTCAATCTGCAGACACTGGAAATAGGAACAGTGGCCCTTGAAAAGTAGGTACATCCAGCCAGAAATCTAACCATCTAAATAGCATAAAATGTGAATATCATATAGCACTTAACTCTTCCTGTTTCCAGTAGGAATATGGGATACTACCTAGAAACACATTTTAAAAAGCAAGAGAATGACAACAATGCTGGAAAATTTAAGCACATTATCAAAGAGACAGTGTAAAATCTGGAAACTTTAATGAACTACACTGCAAATTCTAACATACAGGGTCATATATTTTGTTTAAGAAAAAGGCAACTGTAAGATGTGTCTTCTTTTTTTTAATTATTGTTGCCACTAGTATGTTGATCATGTAGCCTGGTTTTATGTACACTAGACAGCTTCAAAAATCACATGTGATGAGAGAAATTCAGAAAATTGTGTGGTGAATAAAATCAAGCCTAAAAATAGAGACATATCTCCAAAAATAGAGACATCCTTTGCAGGGGTAAATCAGGCCAGAAAATAGGAATGTT
Source organism: Protopterus annectens (assembly GCF_019279795.1). Lineage (NCBI taxonomy): Eukaryota > Metazoa > Chordata > Ceratodontiformes > Protopteridae > Protopterus > Protopterus annectens. The sequence goes on from NC_056739.1 coordinate 1,998,382,489, forward strand.
CCTCCAAAATAGGGACAGTTGAGAGGTCTGAATTATGGAATTACAAGCAGCAGAGTTGGTTGACTTTGTAAATGGTTGGGAGTGTACTGGACAAAGTTTTCAGAACATGGCAGAAACTCATCTGCAGGAAAAACAGTAGTAGCTGGCAAACATGAATAAGATTTTTTAAAGTAAGAAGCTGAATTTAATTATGTAGTAAGTCTTATTGTTCTTTGGATAATATAACAGCAATGGGAAAGGTAAATTTTGCTTGATGTGATACCAGGGATCTCAAACTCTTTGCTTGGGAAGAGTTTTCACACAAGATAAAAAAAATATTTTCTCTCAAAATCACATTAACAAATGCTTGTCTTTGTGGCTCAAAGCACCACCTACAGCTTGTGTGTGAATTGGTGCATTTCTTTATTCCATATGAGTGTTTTTCATGAAATTGATTGATGGTTTTATGTTTTTGTTGAATGTCTTCTACTTTTACTTTAGACTTGCCAGTGCCAGAAAGAAGTGATGCTGCATCTGGGGAGTTTTTTTTTTTCTTTTTTGCTCTGGAGGAAGAGAGAAAATAAATTGATAATTAAGATTACCATTAAATTCATGGGTTGCTTTTATGGAAACTGGTAACTTGTTGCAAACAATTAAGGAAATGGTCCATTTTAAATGGAAAAAAAAATGAAATACTTACTGTAGTCAGCAAAAGATGTGATTCTGGTGTAGTCTCTAGAACTGCGGTTCCCAAAATTTTATGGGCCAAGACCCACTTTCGAAAACAGCAATTTTTTACGATCCACTACTCGCATCGGCATGACTGCACATAAAACATGCATGGTTCTCTGTTAAGAATAAGATACTGCCACCATGTCGTGTTTTTTCAGGATTTAAAGGGGCCATGTAAACTATTCTCATACTTTAAGTATTAGCAGATTCAGATCATGGTCAAATGGGGCCCTAGGTAGGGTAATAGATTGCTCCCCCCAGAGCAGCTTCTTCTGCAGCAGCCCCCTCCCCAGCTATACCTGTGTTCCATTACTTGACTATTTCTCCTCAGTTATCATGAACACTGTTCAAATCTATTAGTGTGCTTACTGTTTTCTTATTTACTTCTACAATGATTGCCAATATTGAAATAAAATGCAGAAACACTGATAGCCATTTGCTAAACAAACAATACAGTCTCTCAATGAAAACAGACTTAGTATGAGCAGTAAACTTCTCTGCCATTGAAACTCACATTCATTGAAACAGCTTTGAAACCAACATTCAAATAAAATGCCTTTGGCCAGTGGAGAATTAAGTTTACCTCTGGGCTATTTTCAAACCATAGGCTCCTTGCACACATTTTTAGAGCAATGCATACATATATGTGTTCTTTGATTCATCTTCCTGATTGTATTAAATTATATTCTTTGTTTAATACAGCATCACTTGTTAGAGTGTGTTTTAAATGTGTAGTTTTGAACATTTTTCCAGTAAGCAGTGAAACAAAATGTATGAACCAATAATGACAAAACTACCCATTTCAAAATATTTTAACCGTAAAAGACCAAAGCTTCAGTTATTACAATCTACCAGTATCAGTCAATAAGCACAATTTCTCCAGAAGTAAAATTCATCCAAATAGTTCCACATTGAAGAGATTTGTAACTAATGAAGAGGCTGCTACTGGCAAACAATTTTACATTTCAGTGTTTCATCTGCAAATTCAGTACCTGCTGCCCTTGAAGAATTAATTGCCTGTTACATTAAAGAAAAATTGGTAAACTGGTAATATTGTAATAAGGAATGACTGAGAAACCGACAAGTTTATAGTTACTAGGCATCTTATACAAAGCAGGGCACACTCAGGAATGCAGGACCCCATATCCCACCTTAAAATACACCAGATCATCAGCAACTAGGGCATTACATACCATGCCTCTATACCTCTCAACCTCTTAGCACAATAAATCTGGCAAAGCCTAAAATAATGGGGGGGGAGACAAATTATAAATATTACTCTTATAGATTTAGAACGTTGCTAGAATAATGGCATTTGTCTTAGCATGCATTTTCTGAAGGAAATTAATTCTGAAACTTAAGTTTATGACATTATTTAATTATTTCAATCCTCAGTGATTTGCCAGAAAACCACAAATTTTATGAGGAATAGGCCAAAAATATAAGGCAAAAATCTAGACATTTTACAAAAATCTGGACAGTTGAGAAGTATGCATATCTCTCAACCTCTTAGTGCAAGAAATCTAGATGAAGCCTAAAATAATGTGGATCCAATGGCCCAAAACACACACACACACACACACACACACACACACACACACACACACACACACACACACACACACACACACACACACACATTTGTTGTCATACACAAATACACACACATCATCTACCTTCTGTCTGCGCTCTCACGCACACACACACATACACCTACATTCTCTCTGCTCTCAGACAGTAGCATACACATACACACACCTGCTCTATCATACAGCAATACAAAACACAACCACACCTTGCCTCTCATATGGCAATACACACACACACACACACACACACACACACAATCTCTCATATGAACAGAATGGCTAGTTTAAATTACATAGACACATACACATGCACCCACTTTCTCTTCCATACAGAAACAAACAGAACCACTTGTTTAAATTAAACACACACACACACACACACACACACACACACACACACACACACACACACACACACACACACACACACACACACACACACATTTACCTTCTCTATAAAGGGAATGGCTAGTTTAAATTCAGTGCAGGAGTACAGAATGAGTTTACATCCGTGTAGGTGAGCATGCTTATGACACATGCATGGTCCTCCTTAAAGGAGAAGACACCACCACTGCGGTGTTAAGAAGCATTTTTTTTCTTATGTTGAAGCCTTCTGGCCAGGCATGACCCACCCAATATCAGCTTACGACCGCTACCCACACTTTCAAAACCTCTGCTCTAGAGGATATAGTTTCTTTTTAGTGTAAAAATATATCTTCATGTAAGTATTATCAACAAATGCAGTGCGCTTTATTCGCATTATACAGCTTTGCCTCTAATACCTTATTACAATTAGGAAAACAAAAAGTTGTATAACATTGTAGTGGTGGTAGGTAACATCCAACTTAAAATAAGTTCATTCTCATTATGACCACATTTGTAATCTGAATGTTACTTTACCTGTCAATACTGAATTTATGGCTAGTGATTTTAGAGGGTTGCATTAAAATAGTAAAATGAAAAGCAACTGTCTATACATTGGTATAGTCTACAGGCATACCTCTCAACCTCCTAGAATAGGAAATCTGGACAAAGCCATAAATAATGGGGGGACAAAGGCCCAAAAATAGGGACAGTTTTTAAATACTGCTCTTATTAGAAAATTGATAGAATAACAGGTATTGCTTTAGCATGAATATTCTGGAGTATGAAGTCTGAAACTCAAATGTTTGTCTTTATTTTCTGACTTCAACTCTCAATAATTTGCCAGAAAATCACATTTTTATGAGAAATTGACCAAAAATATGAGGAAAAATCTGGACCTTCTGTGAAAATCTGTACAGTTGAGAGGTATGTCTATAGGTAGTCCACCTATGTGTGCAGTGTTGCAGAAAATGTTAGTACTACTTAAAATTGTTGCTTCTTGGAAGGCTTATGTAGATGCGCATGTTTGTGCCCTATAGTACTGGTGTGTTCAGCGAAACAAATCAATCCTTTAAAAATTATTTTGCTGTTCTACATCTGTTATGCAGCTGAAAACTATTTACTGTGGTTTGTGGTATTGAAGAGCAAGAAGGAATGAATTGGGTGGAAATGTTTATATTTCAGTGTTGTCTTTTGACAAGATGTACAGCACTGTAGCTTGGATAAGTGATAATTCAGGAGATTAAAGTCCTCTAGTACGTTTGTTATATGCCATTGGGGGTGCTTGATGGGTTTGTATGTTATAGTACTTAAAATTGTTGTTTTTTTATTTCTGTTCTATATCTCTACCACCTGTCATTTGGACAGTGCATTCCCATGTCAATTATTTTGACTCCAACTGGTAAAATATTACATTTCCATTGCTTTGATGTTTTCTTTAAAAATATTTGGTTAATTTCTCTGCCTATGTCATATATTATGCATGGAGCTGCCGATCCCATTCCCATACTCTAGACGACTTCACATTAGTCTACTGTCCCTATCCACGACTTTTTATCTTGGACCATTTCCTTCCACTTACCTTGAATCTCTTGCACTATCTTCACCAATAAACCAAGTATCACCATCTTGACATATATATCCAAATCCTGTACTTCCAGGCCTCTCTGTGATTTAGAAAACAGAAGCTTTAATCAAATTACTTTAGATTTCTCTTCCTGTTTTACTGTCTGTCTAATGGGACCCAAAAGGACTGAGTCCAGTATAAAATGTGTAGAAGCAGATGCTGCTAGAAGATCTGTGCTTTCTGAATAAGATTTATGTGTAACTGTTTCCATTAACACAAGTTTTCTTTTATTTTCTTCAACATTTCCATTTTTGATTTACTTCTAGAAATTTCCAGATGTCCTGCCAAACATATACCCAGTTACGTCAGGGCCTTATCCTTCCACCACTGTGGGTGCTCTTTTAACAGATGTGCTGGTCACTGTATATAAACTATTTTGGTTTTGTCTTCTTTAACCTTACATACATTTTGGACTTTTTCTGGATATATCAGCCTAAACAGAGTAGGAAGATCTTCAACCAGATTTGAGAGGATTACTACAACATTATTCAAGTATAAACTGATTTCCAAGTTATGAGCACCCCATTAATATCCCCCAATGTCAGACAGGTGAATCTATTGATCTGGGGTCTCTAAATATAAAGCAAATAGTAGAGATGACTATGGGTACCCCTACCGAGTACCCCGGGCAATAAAATAGTTCCCATGCCACTTTGATTTTGGCACTGGCCCATAATAAATATTTCTCAGAATTCATATTAGTTCGTCTGGGAACCCAATTGTTTCTAACGTTGTGAATAAGTAACTCCACTCAACTCTATCAAATACTATTTTTGTATCCAAAGATATTAAAGTTACATTTTTCTTCATATTTTAGCCATCATGAATTATCATTAGTGTCTTCAAAATATTGTCAAATGTTTCCCTTTCCTCCACAAAATCACACTAATCTGAATCAATTATATATTTTACAACTGAAGCTAGCCTTGCTCAAGGAATGGCCATAAAAACATTATAATTATGGTTTAAGATAGAAATGGACCTATATGAACCTGGATTTATGGAATCCCTACCATTTTTATGTATAACTGCTGTAATCTCTTCCTTCTAGGAGTCTGGAGGATTTTCAGGCTCAGTGATTGTATCGAACAATAATGTCCATTTTTAATAAGATTGCCTCCAGCTAGCCTCCAAACCTCTACTGGTATAGTGTCTGAGCCTGGGGACTTGCCAATCTTTTGCTTACTTAGCGCTGCCCCTAACCATTATTCTATTACTCTAGTCATACCCTTCTGCTTCTGTGTTAGCATTAAGCTGTTAACTTCCAGTTAGTGCCAAAATGTGTTCAGTTGTCTTGCCCCCTTCTGTCAATATTGTTCACTTATATCTAACTTCTTATAATATCTGTGGAATATCACTAAAGTAACTTTTGTTCATGTTTCTGTGTCCCATTTCCCTGTCCTAGATCTCCATTAAATGGGAGATATATACATCCTCTAATATGTATGCCCAGAGATTTCTGGACTTCATCAATGCAAACTCTCTGGACCAGTTAGTCTACACCCCAACTAGGGGAGATAAAATCCTGGACTTGATCCTCACCAATATGGGACATCTCTGTTCTCTACCAATTGTGACAGCATCCATAATCAAATTGGACCACAAATCAATCACATTCACCTTAAGACTGAAGCAAGAAGAAACCTTCAATACCTTGGTATTCAAAGAATATGATAAGGCTAGTAACTAGCAATGAACCTAATGAAGTATATGTGAGTATGTGTGTGTGTATGTGCATGTGTGTATCTCTACTTACCTGAGGAGTTGATTTTATTTTTACTCATGATAATTTTATTGAACATCTGTAGTTAATAAAGTCTTCAGGTTGGAAAAAAAATAACCAGCCACTCCTGACTTCAGGTTAACATACAACAAATTGATCTAATGCCCATCAAGGTTTTCAGGCACAACAATGTATACATTTTTTAAATGCCATTCTCAGTGAAACTTGAAATCTACTTGCTCCTTCATTGCATCCTATTAAACAATTCTTTGCTTCTAAAATCCAATTTACTGTATCATATTTTATCATTTAAGCAGAATTTTTCCTTTTTCCTGTGTATCTCCATGGAGCTTTGTGAATTGTATTTACTGTACTAATCTCTGTGGAGCTTTTCTCCCCAGACCTCTGCTGAAAATGGTATTCACACCCAGTTGGACTCTCCCGGTAAACACATGTAAAATAAATAAATACATACATACATACATACATAGATGCATACATACATAAGTAAGTATTCATTAATCTCGTTTTCCTATACAAACATCAAGAGATTCCTTCATTTTCTTAAATTTTACTTCCTCTTCTACCATTCATTTCAATGTTGCAAAATGATAATTTGTTTGAGTTTCTCTCACTGTAACCATATGTATCTTCTTGAACTTCTTTTGTAATTCAAACTTTGACATTTTATAAAGTTATTCACTTAATTCAGCAATCACATTCACTGGATTTTCATTTAATTCTTTAATTACTTTCATAGGACTATCTACACTTTCCATCTCTCTCGTTCTCTCGTTGTCTCTCTCTCTCTCTCTGTCACTCTGCACAGTCTTGTTTTTGTCCTACCTCACTTTTTCAGCAACTATGAAGTGGAATTCTGTAAACAAATGATCACACTCCAGAACAAAGTTATAGTGCATCCTTTTCTTATGGTGCTGCTTTTAATGGTTGAACCGTCCTAACTATCAACATATTATTTTCTGGCACACATTACTAAGATGACCCTTGTCACCACATTTAAAACAAGTTTTTTTTTCTGGCCTTCATAAAAATGCTTTCCCTTATCACCACCTGTATAAATTACTTTTAGGATCACAGGATCATAGGAAGTTACTAGGCTAATGGCCCCAGGGCCCTTACAAACCTAGCCAAGATCAACCCAAGCAGACACTAAAATCAGCACCTATTGCCCCTGTCCAAGAGGGACACAGGTGGAACCCCCCAAGATGTATTTCTGGTTACCCATCCAATTGTCCAAATTATGCTTAAATCTTTGTTTAACATGAATAGGAAGCTTGTTTCAAAGGTGGCACAACATATGTAAGACAAATCTATCTCTCCAGCAAGTTCTGTTGATGTCACATACCAGGTTAAGGTCCATTGTGAAAGCGAGCCGTATACCATTTGACTTGTGAATGAGCATTTCCATTAAAGATGGGTCAGAGATTGCTCTGTATGCTAGGCAGAGGTCACCTCTGAGCAGTCTGTATGACACTGAGTAAAGTGACAATGATTTCAGACTGTCTGCATAAGACAGATCTCGAATACCCTGAATTTTCTCTGTAAAGATCATTTGTGCTCTCTCCAATTGCTGCAGGTGTTTGGAAAGGAACTTGCCAAAGGGAGCATTGTACTCTATTATTGGCCTGATGAGGAAAGAGTACAGGGGGGTTATAACCTCTTTTTTTCTGGAGGCAATGCCCTTACTTATAAGATGAGCAAGATAAAATGCTCTTCTTAACACTGTGGAGACATAGTGATCAAAGTTAAGGTTTCTGTCTACCTGTGTTCTCAGATCTCTCACTACTGACTGTGTGCTTAGGGTATTGCTACTGATGTGTTAGTTTGCAGGAATATCATCCTTGCTGAAAAGGATGATAATGCATTTTTTTGCATTAAGTTTAGGATCATGACTTTGGCACCAGTCATTAGTCTGCGTAAGGCCTTCTTCACGGATGTTGACATTGCTAGCGGTTTCAATGATCACTCCCAGTTTGCAGTCATCAGCAAAGTTTGTCAACCACAGTACTTTAGTTCTAGCCTGTACTTCAGAGAAGTAGATTCTGAACAGTGGGGGGGTCCTAGAGCTGATCCCAGTGGAACACCACTGGTTGTGGGTCTGCTGGAAGTGGTGGAGTCCCCTATTTTGACCATATGAGTTCTATTAGTGAGCCAGTTTGCAACCCATGTGACAATATAAGGGTTGATACATAGCTGGGTGAGTTTATCAATGGTGCCTGAGTGGGAGATTTTGTCAAAGGCCTTGGATAAGTCTAGGTAGGCTCTATGCACAGATTTGCCCTTGTCTAGGGCTTTGGTGACTGTCTCGAAGAAGTCTATCAAGTTTAATAGGCACAATCTTCCCTTGATAAAGCTAAACTGGGTGGGGTTGATCATTTGGAGATTTCCTATATCTGTGTTAATAAGATCCATGATGATTCGTTCCATGGCCTTACAGATAAGGCTAGTCAGGCTAATAGGTCTATAGCTCTCAGGATCCGTGAATACATCCCCTTTGTGCAAAGGGATGATGGTAGCCACTTTCCATTCTGCTGGTATGAAACCAGTGCTTAGGCTGTGATTGAAAAGCATGCCCAATGGTGATGCGAATTCCTGTTTTAACCCATGTGGAACACAGTCCGGGATGTTGTCTGATCCTATAGAGTCTATATGTTTGGTTTTGAAGAGGGTGTTTAAGACCTGTTTCTCAGAGATACTGGGGGGACAGGTGTTAGGGATGCTTTTGGGTATATGTGGTGGGGACAGGGGAGTGAAATTTTCACTGAACCTGTCAGCCAGCAGGTTTGCTATATCTAATGTCTCATTCATTCATAATTTAATCAAAATCTGACAGCTTCCCAGACACCATGTTCATTGACCACAAGCTTTGAGTCTCCTTTTACTTCATAGTATCTGTTTAGTTATATAAGGACATTAACTCATTAACACCTGTGTGGTGTGGAATGTCACACCTCTAGCGGACTAAATACAGCTTCCATTCCAGAGCATTTTCTGAAAAATAAACTTAAAAATGGTAAGACAGATAAATGAAAATATTTTGTGAACAATAAAAATCTATTAAAATTGCACAAGTAACAATGTTATCCATAAGAAGTATTAGTTGTAGTGATAATAATCACTTTGTTCATACTCTTTCCACAAGTACTATATACTATAGCATAAAGCACACAACCCCTAAATTATACATATTGCTAAACTTTCAAAAAGAAATTATCATATCTTTGAAACTGTACAACCTAGACATATATTGTTGGAATATTTTGTTAACCAGACATAAGCCTATACATGACAATACAAATTTCCTCTATAAATGCATACTAATTGAGATATTTACAAAAATACAAAAACGCATGCTCAATTGTACAGTTAACAATATAAATAACACTGAATATCACTCAAGATGTGCAACATACTGTGCAAATATCAGCCAATTTTTTTCAACAAAGTCGAAAGTTTCACCTCATGTCATGTAACTGTAAGTTTCTTCTTTCTGAAGTATTAAGTAAATATGGAAATATTGTTTATTTTCATAACTACTAACAAATAGCAATATCTCAGGTATAGTCTGATACATTGACAATGAATTTCGCTGTGTTCCACCATGGTATATCAAAGCATACCTTTTAATAACATGTATGGCTTGCCATCATGAAAATATGAACATAAATTTAAAAATATGAAAAATAATTCACAAATAGTGATTCATTTCTCTATTACAGCATATCCTAGAATAACAATCTTAATGTCATTTTTTTTAAATAATTCCCTGCAGTTTCTAATATTGCCTATTATTAGCTGGTAAGTTTCTTAGTTAAAGATGCCAAACCATAAAAGTTTTGGGTTCCTTAAGGTGCTATGATTGTAACCTGGAAATATGCAAAAAGGTATTATAGGTTTGAATGAGTTAAGAAAACTCCCTCGTTTTTAAACAGAGCAATCACTTTTTAGGAAAGAGTGAGTCAGTGGATGTTCACTGAAAATCTGTATTATGTCATATTCTTTTAGTCCTTGAAATTTAACTTTCAACCTTTTAAGTAACTGAACAGCATGAAAACTACTATGAAGTGCCAAACCTGTTTTTTTTTTTTTTTTGCTTGTAACCACTGATGTCAGGCTCCTGCACTGCCAGATCTCTAATGATCCCCTTCTCTTGGATCCCTGGGGTCTATTGGACCCTCACTGTGGCCCAAGCAAGAAAGACTCATATACATGGAGGTCCCAAAATCCCCATGTGTAAATCAAATGGAATGAGCCACCAGGTGCCAAACGTGGAACAGAGTCAGGTAAGGAGCTATTATATTGCAGTTTACAAGGATGTTCTTTAGGCCCTATCCACAGTATGCAGATGCTATTCTTGTTGGCTGGATGAGGCATGGCCTGTGAAGATGTGTCTGCCCTGTGCCTTACAACAGTCATGCCTTATCAGACACCTGCACATCTTCAGCCCAGTGATAAGAACAAGCCCCAGGTGTCCCACAGGGCTTGTTAAATGATACACCTACAACAGTACTGTCCCCCAAGGGGCAAGTTCATCAGTTTAATTAGGCTCCCTATCTGGTAATTAAACTTGGTTCACTTGGACTATAGTCAAGGCTTCATCCCTCTATGCCACCAGAGCTAGCAGAACTTCAAAACAACCTGTTATTCCATTGAATATGTACAAGTGTTTTGGTATTAAAAAGAAACAGTTCAGACACAACCTTTCTTTATAACACAAATGACTTTGACATTCCTATAATCCTTGTATCTCTAGTTTATTCATAGGTTCATAGGTAGGTACTAGGCTATCCGCCCAAGGGCCTAAGTAAGCCTAGCCAACAAAGTTCCCTGGCTTATGCCAACCCAAGAAAGCAAATGTTCTGTGCCCCTGTCGAGCAGAGCCACAGAAGTGATCCCCGGGGTGTATTTCCTATTTCCCATCCACTCATCAAGATTTTTCTTGAAGAGTGTTAATGAGGAACTTTGCTTGATATAGATGGGTAGCTTGTTCCAGAGTATGGCAAGTCTTTGGGACAGGAATCCATCCCTCCAGCAAGTCCTGTTTATTGTGGTGACAAGGTTTAGGTCCCTAGAGTGTGTAGCTCGGAGGGATTGGGATTTCTTTAGATGTAGCATGTCCAACAGCTCTGGGTTTGACATAGCTTTATATGTTAGGCAGAGATCACCTCGGAGTAGGCGATATGCTACAGAGTAAAGCTGGATTTATTTGAGAGGAACAGTGAAGGGCATCTGTTTGAGGCCAGTAATCCTCTTTGTGAGGTATTTCTGTGGCCTTTCCAGCTGCTGCAGATGTCTTGTGAGGTACATTCCAAAAGGGACGTTGTACTCTATAATGGGTCTAATGAGTGTCGAGTAGAGGGGAACAATGATCTCTTTTTTCCTGGATGAGAACTCTTTTGTGATGAGGTGTGCCATGTGGAAGGATTTCCTGACTACTGTGGCAATGTGTTTATCAAAGGAGAGACTACTGTCCATCTGGGTCCCAAGGTCTCTTATCACACATTCGGTGTTAAGAAGACTGCCGCCTATGTGGTAGTTCATGGGTACAGAGTTTTTACCAAAGGGGATAACAATGCACTTTTTGGCATTGAGCTTGAGGCCATGGCTCTGACACCAGGCATCTGTCTCAGTGAGGCCCTTCTTTAGGATGTCCACATCATTTGGGGACTCAACTATAGCTCCTAGTTTACAGTTATCTGCAAACTTCGTTAGCCAGAGGCCTTCTGTGTTAGCCTGTACTTCAGAGAAGTAGTTACCAAACAGAAGAGGTCCCAGGACTGATCTCTGTGGTACTCCACTTGTTACTGGTTTGAAGTCAGATATGGAGTCTGCAACTTTTACAGTCTGGGTTCTGTCAGTGAGCCAGTTGACAACCCATCTTGTGACATAGGGATTTATTCCTAGTTTAGTGAGGTTAGCTATAATTCCTGAATGGGGGATGGTGTCGAAAGCCTTAGCAAGGTCAAGATAGGCTGTGTGAACCACCTTACCCTCGTCTACGGCTTTGATGACTACCTCAAAGAGGTCGGCCAGGTTCAGGAGGCATGATCTGCCTTTCACAAACCCGAACTGGGTGGGATCCAGAGTTTGGAGGCTACCAATGTCTTTGTTTATGAATTCCATGACTATACTTTCCATCGCCTTGCAGACCAGGCTCATCAGGCTAATAGGGCAATACTTCCCAGGATCAGTGGCGGCTCCCCCTTTGTAGAGTGGGATAACTGTTGCTGTGTGCCATTTGGTGGGCACAAAGCCTGATGTGAGGCTATGATTGAACATGGTGCTTAGGTGCAGAGCCAGTTCCTTCTGAAGTTCATGTAAAACACAGCCTGGGATGTTGTCCGTTCTCATGGATGCTGTGTTTTTGGCTTTAGAGAGTGCTGCTTTTACTTGTGAAGTTGTGATTACAGGGACTCTGCATTCTTCCTGTATAGATATGGGCCCTTTAGGGTGTGAGAGGGGGGTAAAGTTAGCACTGAACCTATCTGCCAGGATGTTGGCAATATCAGTTGGTTCTGTAATTTTTGTGCAATTGTGCTAACTCAGAGCAGATCTGGGTGTTGCCATTGAAATTCATGACATAGCTATAAAATGCTTTGTGGTTGTCATTAGAATCAGTGGCAATCTTGTTTTCATAGCTAGCTTTGGAGGATCTTATAAGGGATGTCTGCTTCTTGCTAAGGCTGACCAGGGAGCTCCTCCACTCATGGGATTTTACTCTCTTTTGCAACAATTTCTTCCTTCTGTTGTAGAGTTTGTTTATGGCAGGGGACCACCAGATTGGCTTCCTTTTTTTGGAGAATAGTGTCTTGGTTCTATTTGGGATAGCACGATCCACGCACTCGTGTAACTGCTTATAGAGTGCATTTGTGTAGGATGCAACAGTCATAACTGTATTGTCCATCTGCATGGGTGTCATGAAGTTTGCCACTTCTGTCTTAAGAAGCAGGAAGTTGGCTTTGGAGAAATTTTTTACCGTGGTTTCCTTAATGGGGGTGGGGTGGGGGTGGGATGTGGATATCTAGGGTGATTAGCTTATGGTCGGATCTGACCAACGAGGAGTTGACTTCAGGTGTGGAACATCGGTCACTCATGTTGGTAATGACTAGGTCTAGGATAGTGTTGCCCCTGGTGGGGGGTGTGGATAAGTTGATTCAAGGCAATGGAATTTATGAATTCCAGAAAGCACTGAGCGAAGGAGTTGGTACATGAGTAGTTTTTCCAGTTAATGGTAGGGCAGTTGAAATTGCCCAATATTAGGGTGCTTGGTTGAACCCTAATATTTTCCAGTATATCAAGAAAAGAGGAGTGGGAATCCTGGGGCATGTTGGGGGATCTGTAGCAGGCTACAATTTGGATTGCAGTTTTGCCCAGAGTTAGTTGCACTCGGATAACCTCGGATGCATTATGCTGAGCAACTAGCCTGGAGGTGTGGATATCCTTAATGAATATGGACACACCTCCACCTTTGGTGTTCCGGTCCAGGTTAGATGGCCGAAAAGTGTGGTATGCATTATAGCCTGGTAATGCAGGGGTGCTCTCTGGAGCCTTGAACCAGGTCTCAGTCACTGCACAGACATCAATGCTCTCCATTTTAAGGAGTGCCTCGAGTGACTGCATTTTGAGATTTAGACTTCTAGCATTGAGTAGCATCACCCTCAGTTTTTGCTTGCCTGTTCCTGTTATGGTGGTGAATTTGTCATTTGAACCTTGCCTAAAAAAGGCACTATAGGGACAGCAAGAGCCTTAGCCAGTATCCAGAATCCCAGTGGTGGCAGGTGCAGGCCATCTCTGGCAAAGCATCGTGGTCTGTCGACCATGTCGTCCCAGGCAGATAGATACTGGATCCCCTCAGAATGACACCAGAAGCTTAGCCAATTGTTGAAGTTAGTCATTTTGTCCTTGTACTGCGGTATCATTCTGGGCGATGGCAGGATGCTACTCAGGGCTAGGGTCATACCTGCCTGGGCTACAAGATCTGAGAGTTCTTCCATGTCTCTTTTCATGTAGTTCAGGGAGGTACGTCTCAGGTCATTCACACCAACATGGACAATCACAGAGCCATATTTGTACTTGTTGTGGAGTGACCTGTGTGTGTGGGTTATGTGGCGGATCCTGGCACCTGACAGGCAGCTGACAGTGACCTTCTCCTTGTTTAGCCTGGTGAGTGGGACATCAGTGTGCCTGACTATAGAGTCACCTATGACTAGTGTGTTGTGTATGTTGTTTTGCCTTATGGGCTGTGGTTGAGTGTCAGACTGAGTCTGTGGGTTATGTGTCATTTGGGTTGTGTTGGTGGTAGGAGGTTGTTTGCGTTTCTGCTTTGAAGGTCTCTGTTGCTTAAGCAGATTATTATTGTGAGCCTCTGCAAATGTTTTTGTGTTTCTATGTGTGGATTTTGGTGGTGTAGGTTTAGTGGGACTATGTGATGAGTGTGGTGTGGTGTAAGTGTTTACTTTCTCCTCTTGACTATCAAGTTCAGTCTTGGTTGGAGAGAGCTTTACTTCCAGTTTGCCTAGATAAGTGCATCTCTCACAGGTTGTAGTGTTGGGTGGTAGGAGGAGAGGGTTGTCTGTGTACATGAGGCAATTGCTACATTGCCCCAAGATGCCCAGAGCCATCAGATAGACAGGAGAGAACACTGGGAGCTGACCCTTGGACATGCCTGAATAAAAAAATATTTTCCTCTAGACAAGTGAGGAAAGTGAGTACAAGAGCTGTTTTTCTCTAAGCAAGTGAGGAAAGTAGGTACCAAAACTCTTTTCCTCTAGGTAATGAGGAAGGGTGAGTGCTGTAGTAATTTGTAGTTTATTTAGTGCTTACAACAAGTTCTGAACAAGTGCTGAGCATGGATAAGCAAATTCAAGTGCTAAAACTAAGAATCTGGATCTGGATCTTGTTGTAGATAGGCTACCTAGTGCTTACCACTCCCACTGATAAGCTAGAAGGCTTTCCTCCAATACAGAAAGGCTTGGGGGCACAGAAGCTTACAAACAGTCCTGGATACAGCAAATCTGTATCTGGACTAAAATAGTTACAGGGAAAGTGGGAAACAAGCGCAAATGCAGGCTCTTAAACCAGAAAGTTGAAAGAGATGGAAAAACTGCCCAAATGGTCAATAAACTACAATTTCTGGGCCAGAAACCACCCTTGAGGTAGATAGGCTACTTAGTGCTTATCACTCCCACTGATAAGCTAGAAAGCTTCCTTCCAACACATAAAGACTTGGGAGCACAGAAGCTTATAAACAGTGCTGGATACAGCAAATCTGTATCTGGACTAAACTAGTTACAGGAAAGGTGGGAAACAAGCGCAAATGCAGGCTCTTAAACCAGAAAGTTGAAAGAGATGGAAAAACTGCCCAAATGGCCAATAAACTGCAATTTCTGGGCCAGAAACCACTCTTGTTGTCAGGAGCGGCCTTAGGTCAACTGGTGACCTTGGCAAAAGGGCACCATGGCCCCCCCCCCCAGCACACCACCCAGTGCCCCCATCCTGGCCTACCTACACCAAATAAATACTGGAAAAGTGCCCCTACTAAAGCGGAGCCCTAGGCGGCCGCCTAGTTGGCCTATGCCTAAGGCCGGCTATGCTTGCTGTAGATAGGCTACCTAGTGCTTACCCCTCCCACTGATAAGCTAGAAGGCTTCCCTCCAGCACAGAAAGGCTTGGGGCACAGAAGCTTACAAACAGTCCTGGATACAGCAAATCTGTATCTGGACTAAACTACTTACAGGGAAGGTGGGAAACAAGTGCAAACGCAGGCTTTTAAACCAGAAAGTTGAAAGAGATGGAAAAACTGCCCAAGCAGTCAATAAACTACAATTTCTGGGCCAGAAACCACTCTGGTGGTAGATAGGCTACCTAGTGCTTACCCCTCCCACTGATAAGTTAGAAGGCTTCCCTCCAACACAGAAAGGCTTGGGGCACAGAAGCTTACAAAGAGTCCCGGATACAGCAAATCTGTATCTGGATTAGACTACTTACAGGAAAGGCAGAAAACAAGCTTGGAACATATATATATATATATATATATATATATATATTTTTTTTTTCTTTTTAGTTAAGTGGGTTGGCTTTCTCAAAAAGTTCTCTCTCTGTATTAGAAAGAATGAGCTAATGACAGTAGCAAAACCACTTTAAATGCAGTCAGGGGTGTAACCAGGATTTTCAAATTTGTACTCACAGCTCCCAGACTGCTGCCTCCTCAGAAAGCCACACCCACATTAACACTGCTGACCAAGCCACGCCCCTTCATATTACTGATCTCTGAACAGATTACTTGCAAGTATATGCCAGGGTAGTAATTACTTACATGCTGCATGAACATTTCATTCCAAAGGTACATCTTTCATAAGTCAAAAAACAAAATACCTTTCCAGTTACAGTAGGACAAATCAGTTTGCCCTCCCCAAGATTACCCCTTCTTCCCTTTGCAGCTCCTAACTCCTGTAGTGGCTCATTAGAGCTTCAGCAGTGCTGCCGACTAAAGGACTGGCCGGTTCTAGGCAGCACGTGCTCTGCAGAATTGTAGTCTGAGGTACAACATATAGAGCACTCCCGAGGTAACACCCAAGCTATGAGCCACAGCTACCTCCCTTCCACCC
This sequence comes from Protopterus annectens, assembly GCF_019279795.1. Lineage (NCBI taxonomy): Eukaryota > Metazoa > Chordata > Ceratodontiformes > Protopteridae > Protopterus > Protopterus annectens. Next base: position 1,998,399,130 of record NC_056739.1, read on the forward strand.
GCATGGGTTACCTGGCAATCGCAGTTCACTCCTATGGCCTACACTCACACCCTTCCACCCGCATGGGTTACCTGGCAATGGCTGATCACTCTTACGGCCTACAATCACACTAAGCCTTTTGGAATGGTAAATCTTACATTCCCAATAACAAATACATTTTAGCTGGGCTCAGTTTATTTATTTTTAAGCTGCAATTACACTAATAGTTCAGGAAAATAAAAATTTAATACATTGTCAATGGAGATTAACATGAAGAACATGAGTACAAAGATTACAAAACAATATAATACTAGAAACATATTTACATAGGAAAGGGTTTGACAATCATGTAGAAGATAAGGAAAAAAGAGAAGATTCAAACTAATTATTATGGTAGTTTTGAAGAATAACACTCAAAGTGGAAAAAAAAACACAAAAGTTAGTGTGTGTGTATATATATATATATATATATATATATATATATATATATATATATACATATACACATACATACATACATACACACACATACATACATACATACATACAAGTGGAACACATGATGTCACAGCAAGTTGAATATTACAGAATACATTCATACTGCCACTGACAATAAATAAAGATGTAACCCATGGGAGTCAATCAAGCAAAAACTAAAGCTGTTGAAATTTACATCCTTACTACCCTGCTTGCATTCTGTGAATCTCAAGCCTTTGCTGAAATGAAATTGGTTAAAGCAAGAAACTTGCCCTAGGTCCTAGAACCAGTGGGACTATTACATGCTCTATGGAACTTGTTTGGAGTTTTTTCTAGTCTTATGATCCAGTGAGAGTCTGAACAACATTACTGGAAAGTAAAGAAATTCAAGGAAGAAATAAGTTTTGCTCAAAGTTTAATGTTCAAAGCTGACATGATACTATCCAATATCCTGAGAAGGCAACAGCTTGAAAACACAAAAAAAATATCTGCAAATGCAGACTGCCTCCCTACCCTCCCACAAAATGAAAACAATTACTTTATGTATAGCCCTATGCTGTTACATGCTGAAAAAAAACAAATGAAGACACTCAGGTTTGATTAAAAATGTCAAAGAAAATTACCACAACATTCTCAACCCCCTTGTAAGCTAGTGTAAGTGATCTTGTGTGCACATACTGTGTCTGAGTGGTGCTGGTTTCTGATTATGTTGGTTACTGGGCATTAGCTGGGGATGGGGTACCTCTACTAAGTCTGTTTCAAGCTTCCACTGTAGGGAATAATTTACTGCCAAGCTCTATGCATATTTAAATAGTTCCATATACACATCTTCCCCCATCAGAAATAAATCCAACACTAAATTCAAAAATAAAGCCATGTGGGCAGCATAATCAAGAAAAAATACTCACTGCATGTAAAAATAAATGTAACTTAGAAAGCTAAAAATACTCGCTAAACTAAACAAGGAACTCGGGACTGTGACCAAATCAACCAAAGCCTGATAGGAGGTAAAAATATAAACCCAGGTGAAAGATAAACCACAAAGTATTTTTAACTGTGCTAGAAATCTCAAACAATGACTGACACTACAGTGAGCTGATAAGAAATGATATCACATACTTGGACCAGAGGATATGGCCAATCCACTGGCCAACTAATTGAGATTGAACTTCATCCACCAATCTTCCAGTATTCTCACATCAAATACCTGCATCTATAACCCCCTCAGATATCTCAATTTCTGAAGTTAGTACCCAAAGCCAAGAACATAATGTCTATTGCGACTGGATAACATAGTAGACTGCCTACTGGTTAGTCTGAAAACTGATATGTCGAACCTTCTACAAAGGTTATTCAATACCAATCTTAAAACAGGTTTTGTGCTGGATGAATAAAAGACTGCAACATACATTCCCTTGCATGAAGGTGAGACTTCAAAGGGCCCAACATACTCACTATTGTAAGGAAATCCTTTTTCATTGCACAACTTATATCTAAAGCTATATCATCCAGATCCAGGCATATAATTATTCGCCACTACTTGGCACTCATTAGGCCAATCATTTAGTGATTATAATGCCCCTTTTGGTTGACAAATATTGTTTACAGTTTGTGGTTCATGTTTGTTACATGTGAAATTTGACAACTGTAATAAATAGTATGGTTGAGAGTGAATTACACCTTCAATGTACATGGGTGCTACTACAATTTAACTATAAGAACCATGTTGCATGTTTTTAAAAGTCATAATTTGACACACTGAAGCAAGCAAGAAGTTATTTCCCAAAATCCAACAAGAGGAAAAGCTTTAAAAATGATGTTTCACTCTCGGGCAATTAAATCTATGTGAAATCATGCTGGACACTCTGGTGTCAGAATAACTATACCTGTCACTGTTGACAGGTGATTTAAATAACATCTCAAAATTAGCTTCCAAGGTCATGTCTGTCACCTCAGGTTAACTATCAACTACCAGGTAACAACAGGTCCATTATCCCTTATGTTGGAATTTGAAATAGAAGCCCACGATAGCAACAGTGTCCCTCATCCGTTTTCAAGTTGTCCTTCTGAACCACAAAACTCAAATGAATTACTTTGTTTTTATGAATAAATGTTACCAGTGCGCTTCAGCAGTATGTAACACTACAAAAAAAAATCAAAACATTGTGGCAAAAATGGATAAAACTAGACAAGACAAACAATGAAAATATTCAAACATTTCCAGTCTCATGTTCAGGAATGTTACTAAAGCACAGCAAGATAGTACATCATTAGAAAGAACTTTGGAGCCAAGCATGCAAACAATGCATTTGAACATGTCCTGCAATCACTGTTTATTAAAAACTACATATCAAACAAACGACATCATGTACAAACGACACCATTCACAGTTTAAAGCAAATGCCTCCAGCACGAGTTTTCCTAGCTACAAAACAAGGACACAAGTACAAACTAGACAACACAGGCTATTCCTTCATTGCAAAAAACCATACAGCATGTCGTCTTCTGCTTTGTGTTCAATTACGGTCTTTAGGTTATCAATCTACTTCGCATAAATATAAAAATGTTTAAATCAAAGACCGTCATTTCACCCATCTGAAATCTCAAACTAAATTTACATGAAAGTGAATATCCACCAGAAGGATGATCAACAGCTCCAGGAGGCAAATGGAATCCGGAAGCACAAGATCCTGATGAAAACACAATCCATGTTCCTGCTTCTTGTATCCGAGAAACTACCAATGTTCGTAGAAGGGCCTCCACCCACCACATACATACACCCATCATCACAACAAGCCTGGACCTTTAATAACACCTAAACAAGAATAATGTAAACATAAAACACGGGAACCAGTCCTATTCTAACAAAGTTTCCACTTATTCATTAATTTGTTACCCACTAATCACTTTATACTAAAAGTTAGCAAACCTGTCACTTCAGGGATATTACAATTTCACAAAGTCCTTTACCCAATCAAAACTTTTACAAAGTGCACTCCAAATATTTAATAATTTCACTTTAAAGGGAGTATAACAACATGAGTTTTAACATATCTACAGCAAAACACTGTGACCCCACAACCCTGACACCAAGTGCCATGTTTAAACAAGCGGTAAAGACTATGTAGCGCCCACATTCAGTCCATACTGGGAAGTACTGCTGCAACCCACTTCCTATAGCCAGGGCACAACTCCGGGATCTAGTCACAGAAATCAGTGGAAGTGGTATATGCTGCCACCACGGTCAGCAGCTGCTTTGAGCACACAAACTTATTACTGTTTAAAGGATCACATGGGAACCAAACATTGCTGGTACTAAAGGTGTAGAGATCAGGTGAATTTCCACACAACATGCACACTTAACTCCAGTAACACAATTTGACAATCCCACTGGCACACACGAAGGCATGACTGGCATCCGGGCCTGAAGCCGGGAACTTACCTCAGTAGGTTGACTGATTTCGAACAGGTCGAGCCGGTTGGCGTTCCAGTGGTTAATGATGTTGACCAGTTTCTGCTGCTCCTCATCCCGGCTCCCCGACATTCCTCCTCCGGGAGCAGCAGTATCAACAACAAAAGGCAAACCTTTCTATCCACAACAACCCACTTGGACATGATAGCCCTTAAGATCTGTTCAACAGACTGTACAACTACAACGGGCTGCACCAGTTAACTGCGTTCCTCAGTTTCCTATCTTCCTTCTCAAATTACATACATACACACACACACACACACACACACACACACACACACACACTTTCTCACTCTTACAAAAACAAATAGAACCTCCAGAATAAATAATATAATTGTACACACGCCTACTCTCTCACACAGTAACTAACACAGGCATGCACTTTATCTCTCATTTAAACAGAACGGCTAGTTCAGCTTACATGCATACATATATACACACACTTTCTCACTCATACAGAAACGAATGGAACCTGTAGAAATTAGTAAATAACATAAGCGTACACACACACACACACACACACACACACACACACACACACACACACACACACACACACACACACTTTCCCGATCTATTTCACACATAGTTTCCTTACCTGATTGCTCCATACTTTCCTGATCTGTTTCCAACTTGCACTCCTAACGATTGCTCCATTCAAGCTAATTTCCCCGCTCGCAGCCAGCCGGACATGGCGTCAGCTTCCGTTCACCTTCAACACAACACCCAGCAAGCATCCTTAAAGAACCAATGCTATTTTTTAGTTGAAAAGCTATCGCACCCAGCAAGGATAGAGCCAACACTTTTTTTTTTTTTTTTTGTTAGTTAAAAAGCTACCCCCCTTCTAAATAAGTTGTACTGAAATCAGTACAGTGCGTATGCCTCCCGACATCCCTGTATGCAGTACAAGCTAGCACACTTGAGTGTGTAGCAATATTAAGGCGAATACAGTTTAAATAAATGCAGATAAGTTAAAAATGACAAAAAGAAGTTTATGAAAAATCAAATAAGAGAACTTTTACACTTAAAAGCACACAGAACAGCAAATTAAGGTATTAAGGTAGAAGACTTACAAATTAACATTACAATAAGGTAGATTTACAAATTCAATTATCCTGTAGTCAGTATTTCATTTTATACATTTCTTTCCTCCTTTACCTTTAGTGTCAGCTAACGAAAAAACATCTGTCAGGTCTTCTCATGAATAAGTTTTCAATATGCCACTTTCTTCTCCAGCTTCTGGTTTAAGAGCACTTACCACTTCCTTTCAAGTAACCTCATCCTTTCAGGCTTATCACTTTCAGCTTTTTCTGCTACCAGCATGCACAGCTGAATATTATCTTTAGCTTTTCTTTCCTTGCTTTATTGTTACTCATGCTCATGATCCTTTCTTCATCAACAATTGTATTCAGCAGTATTTACCATTTCTCTCACCTTGTGGCCCTAGTTAAATTTTATAGTCAGTACCATGGAATCACCATATGAACAAAGAGATGTAAAATATCAAAGAAGTTAGTGGAACACTAGAACTAAGACTATGAATCACAACAGGAAGCTCATGCCAAATATATTTAATATAGTTTTAAGAACACAAGACCTCACTGCTGAAAATAGAAACAGACAAATAATTACAATTATAATTATTAATTTTAGTCTATCATCAACATAATTAGAATAACTTAACATTTGCAGTTATATCTGATTCTCTCCAAGGAAAGAGTGCCGGCAGATTGTAATGTCTCAGTCAACAGAAGGAAGCTTAGTTCCTTTTAAGACATTCATTTTAGTGCAGGAACAATGGAGTATCATACGGAAGTTTTTCATATAAATGTTTTATGCTAATTATGTGAATGCAATTAAATATTGCACCTTTTTGAGGTGTTGGGGTCTTGTGATGTTTGATTATCTTCACTGATTAATTTAAATGAGTATAGTGTTAGTCTAATAAGTCAGGTTGAATTTGTTTCTAATATAACATTTTTTTTCTTCATTCCTAATTTCATGGGAAGATCGTGCCAATTGAAGTACCAAAGTTTGGAGAAAAATTAAGAGAGATTATGAGAACATTTTGGCCATTTTTATTTTTTGCAATGTGCTTTATAATATCTTTGAAATGAAAAAAGAGAATACTATGAAAAGTGTAATGGAGGGCTCTGAATGAATAATGAGAAAGGCACAACAAATGTGACCTACTTATACTTTAGAGAGGCATTTAACTGGGTACCACACAAATTTTGGAGCAAATAAAAATGCTAGTTGAGGAAGGTAACACAGGTAAACCACAGAAAAGCAATAGGATATACCGGGTTGTAAAATATGTGGTAAACTTGTACGACAGTGTGGTGTGAAGTGAGGTACCTCAGTGATGAGTATTTGGGTGAGCATCGTTAATATCTTTATATTCTGAAATGAAGATGGTTTGGGGAAAAACAACATATGCTTTTTTGTCAAGACTGAAATGTATGTAAAAGGACAGATATACAAGGAAGTGTTTAAAGGAAAATAAGGATACTTAGCAAGACTGTAGTGATGGTCTAAGATATGGCAGCTTAAGTTCAACACAAACAAAACATGTATATTAGGATCAAAATCTCAGGAAAGCAATATGTACTTGAAAGGGGAAATATAGCTAATTTTTCATTATTTGACTAGCTTATGTGCTCTGCTCTTAATTTTGCTAACTAACCTGCTTTCTCTTCTGTTAGATATCCAGTATTCAAAATAACTTTCTTCTCCCTTTATTTTTGTTTTTCTCCAGTTGTGCAAACTACTTCTACCTAATTTTCCTACTTCCTGTCGGGCCCTGCTGGACTTCAAATACCAACTATATTCTCCTATCACACCCTGCTTGTGTCTTTCCTTACCTGGGTATCTAAAGTATCCCCTGGACAGAATCTCCAAGACAAACTAAGATTGTATGTTAATTAAGGTTCTATTATCTCTACTTATATGGGTTAATGTTATAATAATTGCTAGGTGTCTAGTTTAAACTGCCAGAACTACTAGCAGCCATACCCCCTCCACTTGCTCTCTTGTACTCCGCATCCACCCTTACCAAAGTTTCCCCTGCCTTTGTAGTATTTCCAACACCCTCAAGCCCTTCCCTTCTGAATTAGTTTCCACTTCCAGCCTTCTACTGTGATCTCCAATCACTGTCACTACAGGTTTTGACCAATAGAGGGCAGTCTTCACCCACCTTTGATTTACTTAATATTTCTTTCAACTTTCTATAGTTGACAAACCATAGTATTTTACCCCCTCTTCTTCACCTCTAGCCCTATACTAGCCTTTTCTCCTTACAGCTTCTCACTCTTCCTATGCTTACACCCACAACCTCTGCCTTCCTTGCTTACCTTCTCCTGTTCTTACCATCCACTATACTGATTGCTTTTTCTAGTCTTCCTGCTGCATCCTTTCCTTTGGGTCTGCCCCACTCCGTTCACCCTCCGGGCTCACTCCACTCCCCTACCCTACCTCCAATTCCCACCCACCCCCAACACTCCTACTTTTATACGTACATCTCTCCTTCACCTTACCTCCAACCAATCCCATCTCTACTCCACCCCTCAACTCCAACCAATCCCATCTCTTCTCCTCCCCTAATCCCTTTCAATTAAATATTCACTCCCACTTTGTCCTATATCTTCCTGTTATCTCTCACTCCTCCCTATTACCCTAAAACACTGCTACAACATCCTGACACCTCCCTTTATACCTAAATCTAACAATGAAGATATCACCACTTCCACAAACTCTCTTCATCCACTCTATTACTGCTCTTCCCCTACTAACTGCTTTCTCTGCCACTTCTTATTCCTCTTACAAACTTCCTCCCCCCTCGTATTCCCCCACCTCCAGTATCCTCCACCAACTCCACCCCTTCTCATCGCACTTTCACTTTATATCCCCCTGCCTAATTCAACCAAACCCATTTCACTATTTCAAACTCAAACTGCTACCCTACTCTATTAAACTCCATACTCCCAAAGGAAAAATGTTCTTTCCACAAACTACAGAAAGTAATGCAAAGATCCTGTTCGCTTCTTCCTCTGTCCTGCTTTTCCTAGCAAGAGACATACACCCTAACCCTGGTCCACAGACTACTACTATCCTTTCTTCCCCTACCTCACCCAGTACCTCCAACCACAAATTCCTTAAGCTAGTTACAATCAATACCCAGAGTTTAAAAAAATAAAATAACTCTCTTCCATGCCTGGATTAACCATACTCTTCCAGACAAAGTATCTCTCTCTGAGACATGGCTAAAGCCCCACATCTCTGACTCTGAGATCCTTCCCCCTGGCTTTCAAGCACTCAGATGTGACCGCCAGATCAAAAAGGGTGGAGGAGTAGCATTAATTTATAACAGCCTGCTTAACCTCACTACTTACCAAAACCCCATTCCTCAATTTTGCAATGCTGAAATAGTCATAGGGATACTCAAATTGAATAACTATAAAAGTATTTGCATTATGAGCATCTACATTCCCCCTGGAAATAATATCCCTACTAGTGAAAACATTCGACTGTGGTCCTCAACTAATATTAAACTAGAGACATACATATTAGGAGATGTGAATATAGATTGGAACAAAATTAATAACAATAATCCCTCGTTATCTATTAATCTACTTAACTTCACTTAACTAATAAACGGCATTACCAGACCTAATAAAATCAACCCCGCAGGGTCCACCTTGGACTGGATCTTAGCCTCCCACCCAAATAAGATATCTCACTCTGCTATCCTACCAGACATCATGAGTGACCATCTCTCAACTTCCATTCTCCGAGCTACCCACTCCTCCCCTCATCAACACCAATTTACCTATACTCGTAATCTCAAAAACTTCAACCCTTCTATATTCCCAGAAACACTTAAACATACCAACTGGAACAATCTAAAATCTCTTCCCCTAGATGAAGCTGTACATTCCTTTAATACAACCTTCCTAGACATTCTAAATGCCCAAGCACCTCCTAGAACTAAGCGTATAAAACCTTACTCTGCCCCATGGCTAACTAAAGATACTAAATCACTTATGCAACAAAGAGACAAGACTTGGAAACTTTACAATCAGGAAAAAATCCCTGACACCCTCCTCAAATACAAGCAACTCCGTAACCTAACCAAAAAGCATATCACAAAAGACAAAAAAGCCTACTACATTAAACTACAGTCTACCCATTCAAAACACCCAAAACAATTCTGGAATTCCATAAACTCTCTTCTGCACCCAGGTACAAAAAACAATCCCTGTTCTGATAATTTAACAGACATAGAAATTGCCACCCAATTCAACTCCTTCTTTACCAGCTCCATAGCTGAACTCACTAAGACCTTCCGCAATAATATCTCCTCCCCTCAACCCTACATTCCCTTCCCCCACTCAATCTCCCTCTCCCACCCCTCCCCCTATTTTCCATTTAAAACCCATCTCTATCTCTCACATCAAAAAGCTTCTCACTAAACTCAAGCCTTGCTCCAATGCCCCTGACAATATCCCCTCACACTTTCTAAAGCTTCTCACTAAACTCAAGCCTTGCTCCAATGCCCCTGACAATATCCCCTCACACTTTCTAAAGCTTGCTGCAGATGCCATTGCCATCCCCATTAACATTCTCATTAACCGATCCATTCATGAATCTTACGTCCCCAAATTGTGGCGTGCTGCCTATATCCTACCTCTTCACAAAGGAGGCAAAAAACATCTCTAATTTCCATCCAATAGCCATTCTCTCCCCAATATCAGAAATTCTAGAAAAATGCATCCACCACCAACTTATGCCCTTCCTCATCAGTAACCACCTCCTTACCCCTACTCAACATGGCTTCAGCCCCAGCCATAATACAATAACCGCTCTCCTTTCATTTATAGACATAGTAAACCATGCTCGGAACACAGGAGAAATTGTATCCACTGTCCTTCTAGATCTTTCCAAGGCTTTTGACACTGTCTCTCACTCCCACCTTCTTACTCACCTGTCTAACCTCAATCTCGATCAGCATTCACTTACCTGGTTCAAGAGTTACCTTTCTGACAGATCCCAGGCTGTGAAATGGAAAACTAGTACCTCAATCTTCCTTCCTACCCCAACTGGAGTTCCCCAGGGTTCAATACTTAGTCCAATGCTCTTCAATATGTTCATTAATGATTTCCATGCAGCCATTCCCAACACAAAATAGTACAGTATGCAGATGACTCTACTTTAATCTGCTCTGCTCCTAATCTTCCTGCTCTCCAAGCAATTACCCAATCTGCCTTTACAACAACTGAGAACTGGATGTTTCAAAACCACCTCTCCGTTAATGCTAATAAATCCAAAATCCTACTTTTCTCTCCCTCTAAAAACCTGCACCTTGACAAACAATCTTTTAAAATTATCAGTAATGCCAACTCCCTAATAGAAGTTGTCCCCTTCACTAAACTTCTCGGTGTTACTATCGACGAACACCAAAAATTCCATACTCATGTCCAATTAAATATAAAAAAACCCATCAAAAACTTGGGTTACTTTACAGAAACTCTCACTTCCTTTCTCCCTCTACCAGGCAAACTCTTGCCACTGCCTACTTACTTCCATCACTATTATACGGTGCCCCTCTTCTAAACAACCTTGCATCCTCCATCTCCTCAAAACTAGAAATATGCTACAAAATCTCCAAATTCGCTACTAAATCCAAACACTACTCCCACCATTACTCTTCCCTACACATGCTAAAATGGCTAGAGCTTTCCAACTACCTCGACTACGTCCAACTCACTACAGTCTACAAATTAATCTTTAAACCTACTGCATGCCCTGCTCTAGCATACATCCTTCCTTCTTATACTCCCCACAGACTCCTAAGATCTGCACAACAAAATCAACTTGCTATTCACAAACCAAAACGTCCTGCTGGCCAGTGTTTGCTATCTTATTCCCTAGCAAATAAATGGAACTCTCTTCCCCCCTCATTAAGAATCTCCAATAACCTTGAACTCTTTAAATCCCAGCTCCATTCCCATCTCTCCCAAAATTGGAAATGTAATTGCTCTCTGCCCCCCTAATCCTATTAAACTCATTTCTACTTGTTCTTCATTAAATACTTCTTCACCTTGCTATTGTGCCCAACAGCTTCCCCTTGATATTTCTTTCATAGTGTAAATACTATACATACCCTTCTTTCTGTACTCCCCCCCCCATATACTTCTTCCATCTAAACCTATATTACATTTGACTAACTAATGACTCTAACATTCTATAAATTGTGTCCAAACCTCTTCTACTAACTTTACCCTCCATCCCCCTTGTATTACCCCATATTGCTTTTTTCTCACATACGTTCTTTTTTCTAATAAACAATTGCCTCTTGCTTCACTACTCAACTGCCTCTCTCTCCTTCCTCCACTTTAGGTATTTATTCCTACTACTCTGCATACTTTACACTACCCATCTTCATTACCAAGCATGTTCTGTATGAACTATCCTTAAGTCTCCTATACTTCACTTATTGCACTACATCTTTTTGCTACATCTTACTGTATCATCTTACAATTTTGTTTAAAATATTATATAATACTAGGATTATTCATAACTGCATTTTATTGCACTTTTTATCATATTTTTATTGTATTTTTATTGTATCTTTGTAATTTTGGAGCTTTTCTCGTATCCCTCTAAACATGTTCTATTTATTTTGTGAAAAACTCCTTGAGTTGGTGTATATGATGCCATTTTGGACTTGAGGATGTGCAATTAGTTTGACAGAACTGGGTCTGTTGAAACTGCATATGCAAGGCAAATACTACCTCTCAATAGCCTGTATGATACCGAGAAGAGTGAAAGACTTTGAGATGGTTATGCCCTTGATTTTTTTAGTGAGAAAACATTGTGGTCACTCATGTTGTGACAAGTATTTGGACAGGTACATACCAAAAGGGACATTATACTCAATGATCAGCCTAATAAGTGCCAGGGACAGTGGAAAGATTACATCCCTGGATCTGGACACAATACCTTTATATATATAAGCTGTGCAATGAAAAAAGACTTCTTTATAAGTCAATATGTGATGATCAAAGGACAGCTCATTGTCAACACAGGATCAGAGATCCCTAAGTATGGGATACATTTTCAGAGGTGTGTTGTCAATGTGATATTCACAAGGGGAATCATGTTTGCTGAAGGATACAATTGTAAACTTCTTGGCATTTACATTTAGTTCATGAATTTGACACTTGCTATGTGTTTGGGACATGCACTCTTGGAGGATCTTGATGTCTGGGGAGTTTATGATGGCACTAAGTTTGCAGTCTTCAGCAAACTTGGTCAGCCACATACCCTTAACATTAGCTTTTGACCTTTTTTGGAGTAGGTATATCCTTTCATCCTAACTTAAAGTTCTGGAAATTCCAGTTATTGTCAAAGCATGTTTTGGATTTTGTTTTAAACAACATCCAAGCAATACAAGAGATATCAAAGGAACTGAAAAAGCCATCATATTTGTGATCCTTGAGTGGTGACAGTGAAATTTTGTATTTGAGGAATGCCTTGCTAAGGATGAAGACTCTAGTCCCTCTTCTCCTTTCACCTGCTGAGAATTTAAAACAAAAGGATTAACCTTTATGCATGATCCAGTTGTCCCAAAATGTAATCTCAGCAGCTTCCCTTTTTCTGGAGGACTTTATCAATTTCAGATCATTTGAGGACCTTGCAAATTAATCAGAAGTAGCCTAAGCTCACTATAACTCAGTGTCCACAAATAATGATTTCAAAAGGGTTTACAGTGAATTTATCACTAATTTCATAATCAGCTCTCGATTAAATGACTCTTATTGAACAGGAATAGATCCTTCTTAGACTGTGGTATCTATTGAGGGAATGGCCTAATGACTCACTGAAAAGAGGATACTGGGAGTCCATATGAACTTTACCAGTTCCCCCTATCTCCTGGAACTGGGAAGTGGGTGAGCTAAAATACATTTTCTTATTAACAAAGGAGTCTGGGCACTATAAAGGAGAATGGCCAAATTTCTGTAGCTGAAGGTGAAGAGTTTTACACTAAATGCAAAAGGGTTAGGTTCATAGGTTCATAGGTTCATACTAGGCTATCTGCCCGAGGGCATTTACAAGCCTAGCCCATAGTTTTGTGGCTTACGCCACCCCTTTAGTATGGGGAACTATACCCATTATTTTGCTGTGCCTCTGTTGAGCAGTGACACTGAGGTAATCCCTGGGGTATATCTGCGATCTCCCATCCATTGGTCAAGATTTCTCTTGAACAAGGCCAGCGAGGTGCTCTGCCTCACATATACCAGGATTTTATTCCACAGCATAGGGAGTCTTTGGGTGATGAATCTATCCTCCAGCACATCCTATTAATAGCCGTGTCGAGGTTTAAGTCTCCCGCCTTGTGGCTCTGACGGATCTAGATTTTTGAGGTGAAGCATATTCATCAAATCTGGGTTTGACATGGCCTTGTATGTTAGGCAAAGGTCACCTCTGAGCAAGCGGTAGCGACTGAATAGAGCTGGAGTTCTTTCAGTCGGGCAGCATAGGACAGATGTTTGAGACCCTTTATCCTTTTGGTGAGGAACTTTGTGGCCTCTCCAGCTGCTGCAAGTGTCGGGTCAGATACATTCCGAATGGGGCATTGTACTCAATCATTGGCCTGATGAGTGATGAGTATAGGGAGACTATGACCTCCCTTGATCTAGATGAGAATCCCTTCATGATAAGGTGGGCAATGTAGAAGGTCTTCCTAACTACTTTAGCTACATGGGTGTCGAATGACAGACTACTATCAACCTGGGTCCCCAGGTCCCTGATAACTTCTTCTGTACTCAGTGGATTGCCACCTATTTGGTAGCTAGGGGTAACCTTGTTTTTCCCGAAGGGTATGACTATGCATTTTTGGCATTTAACTTTAGGCCATGGCTCTGGCACCAGTTATCCGTTTCTGTGAGACCCTTCTGAAGGATATCTGTGTCAGATGTGTTTTCTACTATGGCCCAGTTTGCAGTCATCTGCAAACTTTATCAGCCATAACCCTCCTGTGTTTGCTTGTACTTGGAAAAGTAGATGCCAAACAAGAGTGGGCCCAGGACTGAGCCCTGTGGTACACCACTTGTGACAGGCTTTGAGTCTGACATGGCGCCAGCAACTCTGACCCTGTGGGTTCTGTCACTCAGCCAGTTTGCAACCCATCTTGTGATGTATGGGTTAACATTTAAGCTGATGAGTTTTTCAATGATACCCGAGTGGGGTATTGTATCAAAGGCCTTCGCCAGATCGAGGTAGGCTGTATGGACTGCCTTTCCTCATCAATGGCTTTGGTGACTGTTTCAAAAAGTCAACCAAGTTTAGAAGGCATGATCTGCCTTTGACAAAGCCAAACTGGGATGGATCCAAAGTCTGCAAATTCCCTATGTCTTTATTTATGAGGTCCATTATGATCCTCTCCATGGCTTTGCAGATAAGGCTTGTCAAGCTAATGGGCGGTAATTTCCAGGGTCGGTGGAGGCACCGCCTTTGTGAAGTGGGACCACAGTTGCAGTGCGCCACTCCCTGGGTGCGTATCCAGAGGTAAGACTATGATTAAACAGCTGTCCTAGCTGTGGGTTTAATTCCTCGTTGAGTTCGTGGAGCACACAGCCGGGGACACCATCAGGTCCCATGGATGCTGTGTTTTTTGCTTTGGAGAGAGCAGTTCTCACTTGGGCGTTGGAGATGTTTGGGGGCTGCAATCGCTTGGTATAGATATCTCTCCTTTTGGGGGGCAGGCGGGGGAGAAGTTTGCACTGAACCTGTCAGCCAGTATGTTGGCAATGTCTGTAGGATCAGTAATCTTCACATCATTTTGAACTAGTTCTAAGCATATCTGGGAGTTTCATATGTTTTGATGAAGTCCTAACTCTATGAAATGTTACCTCAGTGATGACTGATGATAACAGTACTTCTTCCTACACAAAGTAGAACATGAGCAGAATTATTGTTATTTATTTATTTATTTGCATTCCTGGTTTTCTTTTCCCTGCCAGTTAGACCTTAAGGTTATACTATTAATGGGAAATGTGATCTCAGAGTCCTAACAAATTAAAAAGAACCTGGGATATCATAAAAACTGAGAGAATAACATTAAACACAGAACTTGTCTTATCTGTCCATTTGCCAACTACAACACTTTGAACAAAATGCTGTTTTAGATTATATTTTCATTTCAAATTAAAAAAAAAAGTATCTTACTGAAATTAAAATTTTGCAAGAAAACTGAAAACATGCAATCAGTACAACTTTCTTGTTTAATGTTTGTAGTTTACAGATTGGTTTTCTGAATAACAAAAGGCAATTTTCAGCTGAAACATGTTGTGAATGTCACTACAAAAGAAGAGAGCAAACACAAGGGTGAGCTTGCTTCCACAACAACAACAACAAAGAAATAGCCTGAAGAGGACATTTCTTTTTTTAAGAAATTTTTTATTAATTTAACATATTTAGAATATACTCACAGAAAGGAAGAAATTCAATAACACATGCTATTCTACAGTGTTAGGAATACATTGAATTATCAAGGTAATCTTATACAACATTTCAAGGCTATCCCAACCACTTAAAGTCTTAGTATGATTTATAGATCTTATTCTAATCATTACATTTTTTTCAGTTTTACATAGTATTGCTATTAATTTAAAAAAATATTTGAATATAGGAACTGATTTTGATTTCCTATTTTTTTGTAATAACTTTTCTAGCAACTTCCAAAAGACTTCATTTTTTGGCTTTCACAGATACAGGAAGTGGAAAATTCATTAGTATTATTTATCAAATTAAAGAACAATTATCAGACGATAACCCTTTAAAACATAGTTATATCTTCCCAATACACATTTAATTTTTCAGAATCCATAAAATGTGTGTCTAATCAACTTTTACATCTTTACTAATCTCCAACAAACTGAAGAAGTCATTTTACTAAACTTAGAGATTTCATAGGGAGTAACAAATATTCTATGTATATTTTTCCACATAAAAACTTTCTAATATAAACTTGCAGAAGTTTGACTAACGGATTTAAATAACAAAGTTTTATTCTTACCATCTATTAAGTCACTCAACCCAGTATTATCTAAAAAGTTCCAGAATTTGGCATCAAAATTATTATTTATAATTAGCATATAACTTGGACAAGCTTTGTTTGTAGGTCAATTTACCTTAAATTATAGCATTCATATATTTATATAATGAGAGAATAGTGCTCTGTTCCTGTTCACTCATTATTATCTACAAATTCACTTAATTTCTTACTGATGATAAAAACTGGTTACCATATTCATCCAACTTATAATCTTTCATTAAATATCCTGGTGACTTAGAGTTTCCTTTTTCAAAGCAATCAGACTATAATACTAAACCATTCCTTTTTAGGTAGGTATGTGATGGGAAAGCACAAAAGTTTCTATTTTGATATTAATGGAGTTTTAAAAACACATTTCTTAACAGTTTTACAAATGATTTCATATTTTATTTATTATTTATTTATTTACATTTGTTTACCAGGAAATTCCAGCTGGACACAGGTCTTTTTTCAGTGGAGGCCTGGGAGAAAAACTCCACAGAACAATAAATGAGCAGCAGAGTACATGAAGAACAATTGAATATACATACAATAGCAAATAATACATACTGCAGCAAACATTAGCTATACATACAATATGAAACATAGCAATGAACAGATATACCAATATCTAGCTAGAGGCTAGGATTAAAGGGAGGATGTATATACAGATAGTACTAAGCTCAAACAAATACTGTTCTAAACTCATAAACTTAAATCTTATATACAAATATTGCACTAAACTCAAGCAGATATAAAGCAGAAGCTCCACATGAAGGTGGAACAAGCTAGAAGAGCTAAACGGATGGAAGGGGAAGAACGAGGAGTAAGAGAGGAGATGGAGTGAGTAGTATACATGGTAGTGAGAGGAATCTAGGTGTAAGTCAGTTGGATATATATTTGGAGATGAGATGAAATGAGGTTGTTAAACATGTTATAACAGGTCTGAGAGATTGAGTGAGGAGGGAAGGGGAGGGTAAAGGGTGAGCCAGAGCCTGCAGAGGAAGGAATGCAATGATCAGACAGTGTGAGGCAGGGTGGCTAGGGGAGGGGAGAGGAAGGGGAGGTAAAAGGAGGGTTACTAGTTGGAATTGGTGCATGGACATAACCAGAGACATTTTAAGTGAGTTTTTAGTGCAGTGTTGAAGTGAGTGTAAGAAGGTAGTGTGGCTATAGAGGGAGAGATTGTTCCATAATCTGGATATCATGCAGGAGAATGGTGCTTCTCCTGATGAATTCTTGGATTTGGTCACTAGAAGTAGATTTTTGCTGCTGGAGTGTATAGGTCTAGTGGAGCAGTAGGGCAGGAGAAGGTTTTGAAGGGATGGGACTTTAAGTGGATGGTTTAATAACTTGTGGGCAAGGGAGAGTTGATTCAGGTGAAGAAGCTAAGTGAGTTCAAGTCAGTGATGTTCTCTAAGCGAGTTACAGTTGTGGCTGCAATAAGATGTACCAAGTGGCACACTTAGCAATTTTATTGTAGCAAGCCTTGAGCTTGTTTAGTCTGTTTGTCTAAGGTAGGCAAGTATAGGAGAGGCATAGAGTAAAGTGGAGATTAGGTGGGAATTGGCATCAGAATTTCTGGCTGTTTTGGTGAGGAATTGTTTGTTTCTGTACAATGCACCTAGTTTTTTGTGAACCTTTTTTATGGTAAGAGAAATGTGGGTGTCAAATCTGAGATTGTTATCAATCTCAACACCATGTAGTTTGGTGTGTTCTGTTGGACAGATGACAGTATTGTCTTTGGCTAGAATATTAAAGTGGGGGATAATTGAGTTAGATTTAGTGAGTTGGAAGATAAGGAGTTTAGTCTTGCTCGGGTTGAGTAATAACTGGATATTAGATAGTCAGTTTTCTACAGATGAAAAGGCTTCCTGTGTGATCTTGCAAAGTTCAGGCATAGTCGTGGCTGAGAAGATGAGGGTGGAGTCATCTGCATACTGTATAAGGGAAGCATGCTTGGTGGCTGTGAATAGATTATTGGTGAAGAGTGAGAATAGTAGGGGACCAAGGATGGAGCCTTGGGGAACACCAAGTATTACAGGAAGTCGAGGAGATAGGTCATTATGCCAGACAACTGATTGTTGGCGGTGAGTTAGATAGCTGTGGAATCAATCAGTAGCTGATTGGGAAAAGGCTAGGTTAGTGAGAACAGAGATTTGTAGTTTGTGTGAGACCATGTCAAAAGCCTTGGATAGATCCAGAAATATAGCAGAGGAGAACAGGCCATTATTTTTGTGATGAAGGATAGCATTAGTGAAAGAGAGAAAGGTGGTAGTAGTGCTGTGGTATAGCCTGAAACCATGATGGGTGCTGGAGAGGAGGTTATTAGCTAAGAGGTAGTCTAAGACTTGAGAATGGATGTATTTCTCAAGTATCTTGGAAAGTGGAGAAAGGATGGCTATGGGGCAGTAATTGGAAAGTTCAGTGTTGGAGCCACCTTTATGGAGGGGTATGATGTGGGATATTTTCCACAGTGTGGTGACATAGCTTTCTGATAAGGAGCAATTAATTAAGATAGAAACTGGATAAGCTAGGGCTTCTGCTGCTATTTTTAGGTATTCAGAGGGGAGATTGTCAGATGCAAGTTTTGTAGACAAGTTTCAATAGACTTTTTTTATATAGGAGGTAGGCACTGATGAAAAAGAAAAGATTGTAGGCAAAGTATTTGGTTTTGATGTAGGAAGGGTGGGTAGAGGGTTGTGTTGTTTAGTCAAAGACAGAATAGTTTCAGTAAAGTGTTTATTGAATGAGTCAGCAATACTGCTGGAGGAAGGGGGAGTGGTAGGTTGGGGGAGGGGTGCCTACTTTACCTGGGTGGGGAATGGAGTTTATTATGGACCAGAACTGCTTAGGGTTGTGATGGGAGGAGTTTAGGGAAAACTGATAACATTGGATTTTATCTTCTATTTGCTTTTTGACCTTGTTGCGCAATTCTAGGAATAACTGTCTAGTGGAGGGTTTTTTTGTAAAGCGCCAGTGCTCCCAGGCCTTATCTCTCATTTTCATTTGTGCCCTGGTGCTTTTTTGAAGCCAAGGGAAGTACTGTGTTTTGATTCTGGCATTTCTTATGGGGGCATGTGTGTTTAGGATGTTTAGGAAGGTGGTACTGAAGAAGTGGACGGCTTCATCCAGATTGAAGTACTTTAGTAGTGTCCAATCACATTTTTGAAGGGATGAGATAAAGGCGAGGGGGTTAAAGTTTACCGTATTTCAGATTTGCCTATAGATAAATGGCAATTCCCAGATCTGCTTGGAGTTAGTGCAGAATGGCACAAAATACACTGAACCAACCGATATATCCAACATCCTGGCAGACAGGTTCAGTGCAAACTTCACCCCCCTCTCACCCCCAAAAGGGCCCATAACCATACCAGAAGAATGTAGTGCCCCTGAAATTACAGACACTCAGGTTAAAACAGCCCTCTCCAAAGCCAAAAACACAGCATCAATGGAACCGAACAGTGTCCCAGGCTGCGTCCTTCATGAGCTCAAAGATGAACTAACCCCTCACCTAAACACACTGTTCAAACTCAGCCTCTCCACAGGCTACGTCCCCATAGAGTGGTGCACAGCAACAGTTATTCCGCTCCACAAAGGTGGAGCCACAACAGATCCCGGGAACTATCGCCCCATAAGCCTGACTAGCTTGGTCTGCAAGGCTATGGAGTGCATCAGCATGGATCTCATTAACAGAGACATTGGGAACCTCCAAACACTGGACCCTACCCAGTTTGGCTTTTTTAAGGGCAGATCATGCCTCCTAAACCTGGTAGACTTCTTTGAGACAGTTACCAGGGCTACAGATGAGGGGAAAAGTGGTCCACACAGCCTACCTAGACCTTGCAAAGGCCTTTGACACCATTCCCCATTCTGGTATTATAGACAAGCTCATCAGCCTGAACATAAATCCCTATGTCAAAAGATGGGTTGCCAACTAGCTCACGGACAGAGCCCACATGGTAAGAATTGCGGGAGCTAGGTCTGACTCTAAACTTGTTACAAGTGGCATTCCCCAGGGCTCAGTCCTAGGACCCCTCCTGTTTGGCATATACTTCTCAGAGGTACAGGCAAGCACAGAAGCACTATGGCTGACCAAGATAGCAGACAACTGCAAACTAGTGGCTATAACTGACTTTCCGGCTGACACAGACATCCTCCAAAAGGGTCCCACTGAGACAGACACCTGGTGTCAAAACCATGGCCTCAAGCTAAATGCCAAAAAGTGCATAGTCATCCCCTTTGGAAAAAACAAAGTACGCACAAATTACCACATAGGTGATAGCCCCCTAAATATGGAAGACAAAATAAGGGATCTGGGGACCCAAGAAGTAATCTCTCCTTTGATAATCACATTGCCAAAGTGGTTAGAAAATCCTTCTGTGTGGCCTACCTAATCACAAAAGGGTTTGCACCCGATCAAAAGAGGTCATTGTGCCCCTCTACGCATCACTCATCAGACCCATCATAGAGTACAATGCCCCATTTGGGATATATCTTACAAGACACCTGCAACAGCTGGAAAGACCACAGAAGTACCTCACCAAGAGGATCACTGGCCTCAAACAAATGCCCTGTGCAGCTCGGCTGAAGAAACTCCAGCTGTACATGGTTGCATACTGCCTAGTCAGAGGTGATCTCTGCCTGACATACAAGGCCATGTCCAACCCAGAATTGATGGACATGCTCCACCTAAAGAAAACCATATCCCCTCGAGCCACACGCTCTAGGGATCTAAACCTCACCACAACAATAAATAGGACATGCTGTGGGGATAGACTCCTGTCCCAGAGACTTACCATGCTTTGGAACAAGATTCCAATCTACATTAGGCAGAGCTCCTCACTGACATTCTTCAAGAGAAACCTTGACATGTGGATGGGAAACAGGAAGTTTACCTCGGGGATCACTTCAGTGGCTTTGCTGGACAGAGGAACAGGGAACTAATCTAAGAGGGTGGAAAAAGCCAACACATTCCAACTAGGCTTATAAATGCCTTTGGGCAGATAGCCTAGTACCTACCTATGAACCTATGAACGTATAATGAGTTTAGCACAATTTAAGTGGTGTCTCAGAAGGAATGTTGGAGTGTGGCCACTGAGGCTGTCTGGTAGACAGCCAACTAAGTATGAGTGAGGGTCTTTATTGACTAATATCCAGTTGAGTGTAGTATGCAGAGTCTAAAGATTGAAATAAATTTCCTTATATGGTAGGTTTTATTAACCAGATGAAAGGATTGTTACATATTTTTAATTTATCATATTTAATAAACTTAAGAATTTAGTATAATCTGCTTCTGAATGGTTTTCCATTGACTAGTCTAAGTCAAGTCTATCCAGAGTATAACAGAGTTAAAATTTGCAGCGATAGAATAAGATTCTACATCTAGGAAGCAAATACCACTGAGCTCCCATAATGTTATATGATTTCTATAAGCAATTCTCAGTTGTTTTAGGATGCCATGAGAATGCAGTTAACATGTTCACATTTTCTTTAATTTTTTTTGTCAGGTATTGAATGCAATATATATAATCTTGGATAATATAATCATTTTAATAAGTGCTAAACCTATCCTCAAAAGTATAAAAGACATGAATTCCACTTTTTATAAGAAGTAACACTTCTTCAATTATTTTTTCAGAATTATTAACAATCTTATTCACATCTTGATACATTTTTATTCAAACCATTTTAGTTCTTTTACTTCCCAATAATAGTTATGTATATCTTTAAACTTACTATCTAGGAACTGATTTACTACTAAAGCTTCAGTATTGTTATTATTCAATTTCAACAGGATTATTTCTTGAAACTTTTCAATGTCTTCATCTATTTCTTTGACTGAACAATTTAAATCTGCTATAGTTAGTATAATATCATCTTCAAAAAGCTGTATTTCCTTGTTACTTGAAACTCCATTATTTTTCATTCCTTCTTATAGTATTAGCTAAGGGGTTGATAACTAATGCAAATAGTAGAGGGGACAAGAGACACCCTTGCTTTGTGCCTTTGTTTAAAGCGAATCCTTGAGAAATCTAAGATCCGGTTTTAACATATGCTCTGGAGTCTCTATACATTTTTAAATATTCCAATAAATTGTTCTGGAAATGCAAACACTTCTAAAGTTTTAAACAAGTAGTTCCAATTTACAGAATCAAAAGCTTTATTGATATCTAAGCTAATTAGGGCCAAACTCTTGTTCATTCCTTTTGCTAAATCTGAAATAGTTACTAGCTTTTTATATGTTACTCTATTGACTATAAATCCTATTTGATCTTTATTATTTAATTTACTGTATCTCTTAGTCTTGTACCAAAGATAGAAGTAAATATCTTATAGTCTACATTTAGTAATGAAAAAGATCTATATGAGAAAACTAACTTATTATCCTTTCCTTGTTTAAGTATAGGTAAGATTACAAAAAATTTCCATGAGGAAGGAATTATTTTGTCACTTTGAATGTTCCTGAAAGTATCAGTCAATAATAATTCTAAAATATTTAACAGAAGCAGACTATATAATTCCAGACTTAAACCATATAACATTGAAGCTTTGCCATTTATCCTTTGTTTAAGCTTCTTTAACTTCTATTAGGTAATAGGCTTATTTAACAGAGATATTTTTTGGTTGTTAAGTTTATTAGTAACATTTTTTCTTGAAATACTTGTCAGTTTTGTAATTATGAGGATTATGTTATCTTAAGATCCCCATGGATTTTTTTAAATAATAAGCATTTCTCTATGTCTGAAGTAAGCTTGCTAATGTGAGGATTTCAGATATTATTGATTTTTGCCTTTTTGCTTAACATCTTACTTCTATTAGCTAATGTATGTAGATTTTTTGAAGTCATCACATAAATGTGCAAATTTTATTTTTTTTCTAAAGCTATCTCCATGCTATGCATTAAAACTGCTTGATATTTTGCCATTAATTTTTTTAATTACTTCAGTATTATCTAACTTCTCTGTTTGTTGTTCAGATCTCAGTTTGTGTAGTTCATCTTAAATTTCTAACAACTCTTTATCCCACTCTTTCATTTTATTACTAACCCATCTTCTCATTTTATGTTTAATATGCATTTTTAAGGAGTCCCATAATATGACTTTATTAACCTGACCATTATCAATAAAAGATAAAACATTATTGATTTGTTCCTTAAGGTAACTCTTAAATTCTTTTAATTTCATCATATGCACTGGAATTCTATGAATAATTTGAAATGTCCTTATATCCATTAACATCTTAATGCTTAGTGCATTATGAGCAGATAAATGACAAGGAATAGTTTTAACATTATTTACTTTATTAAGTAAATCATAGCAGCATAAATCCTATCAATTCTAGTTTGTGTCCCATGTACATAAGAATAATATGTGAAGAACAATGACTCATCTTCTGCTTTCACTATTTAATCAACTCAATTATTATTACAAATCCATCTGTTTAGTGCTTTAGCTGATGTCAGAGTTTTAGCTTTCTTCTGTTCACTTGTACCTTGCAGTTAAAATCCCATGCTAAAATTAAACTACCCTTCTAATGACTTTGTAATAAGTTTAAGTGATATTTAGCCACTCCTGCACCTATTTCAGGGATCCAGTAAAATTAGCTACTGCATACAGTTTGCCATTATATTTAATTATTATAAATGCATAGATTTCTTTGGGATCATTAATGGATTCCATGACCTTAGGCATTACAGTAGAGTTTTTCCAAAGTATAGCAGTTCCTATACTATTTTTGTTAAAAGAAACAGATTATAGCATTTAGTAACCTAGGTTATTTAAATATTGTATATCTTTATCTATCAAGTGAGTCTCTTGCAAGAATGTCTCCTCTATTTAATTTTAGATGTGTCATTAATGATTTCCTTTTGTTGATGTTATTTAATCCATTTGTCTTGCGTTTTTCGGCTTTTCCCGGTTAGGGGTCGCCACAGCAGAACTCCGGTCTGATAATGATTGGTAGTTGATGTTTACATGCCAAGTTACCAGCCCTGATGCACAACCTTCAATGAAGGTATGCCCATTCACGCATGTCTCCACACAGAAGATGCTCTAGCTGATAATCGAACTGGACATCATCTTACTGTAAGGCAACAACGCTACCACAGCACCATTTGTATTAATGAATACTAGGTTAAAACTATCCATACTGTATATTTAAAAAGATTTTTTTTAAAAGATAACATGATACATTATCCACCATATTAATTTAATTGTATGCAATACTCTAATGCACTCCTCCAACACAATCTTAACATTCTAAATTCATTTTAATTCTTCCTTTCTACAAACTAAAGTAACTAAAACTCATAAATAACAAAAACAAAAACAAGTCTACAACTGTAAATGTATATATATATATATATATATATATATATATATATATATATATATATATATATATATATTACTAATAAAACACAACCTACCATGGATACCAAAGTCCCTAGTTTGCTATCAAATAGACAAACTACTACACTATCGCTCTACCTACCAATACCTAAAAATGCATAAAAAATAGCTAAAAGCTACTGTGACTTACAAATAATTAAATATTATATATAAATTAATAATAATAAGAAACGTTATATATTTTTTATTTACAAACTATCCCATCACTACATAAAAGTTGTATAATTCTCTTCTATTAATCAAAAATATTAAGTAATCCAACAAATAATGTACTATATATATATATATATATATATATATATATATATATATATATATATAAAATACTACTATAATTTATCCATTAAATATTCCTAAATTGTTTGCTTATTCAACAATATTATAACTATTTTTAAATAAATAAGTAGAACAGTGTGAGAAATGAACAGAAAAATATATCTATATATTTACAGATTAACTTAATCTTATCATACTAAAGTATTGTACTAAAGGAAAATCAATGTGCATATATATTTATCATGTTAAAAGATATATACATATTTTATAGAGCTAATAAAAGGTCTGAGTTAATTTTAAAAGTACAAGTTTCTGTATCTTAAAATTGTGTAACACTCAATATGATTAATATCAAAATATTTAAAAATTCTTTAGCTTATTAAACCATTTAATAAAAAATATGTACATTACTGAGGTCAGACAGAATGGCTTGCTGTTTCTATGGAGTAAAAAAAAATGCAGACTCTATTGTATTCAGAAGTTAGAACATGCTTAATTCAAATCCCATTCTCCCTTTCTGGGTTCATGCACATTGAAAAATCTACTTTAATTTCTATCAAAATAGATGTACTGATTCAACAATAAAACACTCAAATTTCAGCTCTGACTTATGAAATGAGTTATTTCAGGTAGTCTTAGTGAATCTAATAGCATACAATATGCAACAACTTTCAAAATTCACATGACCAAGATTCAAATTTCAGCTTTTAGGATTTTTTTCAAATATTTTATATGATTTTCCATATAAATGATATGACATCTTGTGCATTCACATTTCTGCCAGAAGCAGGTATACTGTATGTGATACATATCTTTCATATAAGCAGTTTATTTAAATAGATTTTTATGTAATTTGCTCACTAATAGTCTACTTTATTCTATATAACTTATATTTCTAAAATCTCCCGTCAAACATCAGTTCTCTATTACAGATTACAGTATGCATGTATATTACTTAATTTACTGATGCTGCTCTTTTATTAATCTTACATAGTAGATATTTCATTCCTTGAGTATTTGCATATTATTTATATGTTTACTCTTCTTATTAATTTTAGTATTACAAGCAACCTTGACTATATATAAAATAATTCCTGCTTGTTTAATTTGAATGTGCGTTTTTAGCCATTGTGAACTGTTGTTCTGATCTAAGCTTCACATCTTGACATTAGAATTTGATTACAGCATGAGAAAATGATAACACAGAGCAGACAGCAGCATAGCTCTCAACCAATCAGGGACAAATTTCAACAGAATCAGGACAAATCCACAAATAATCAGGGACAATCAGGGACATTTTTAAAATATAAGTACTATTAACTTGAGAAATTGACAGAATAAGAGAATGTGAATTAATATACAGTTTCTGAAGTAAAAGAAGTCTATAGCTCTAACAACTGTCATTTATTAAGTACAATTCACCACCTTTTGTCCAAAATTCACCAGTTGTAGGAGGGATTAATAGGGTGAGGGACATAGCTAAAATCTGAGTCAAAATCAGGGATGCTCCTGAAAATCAGGGACAGTTGAGAGGTATGGACAGCAGCTGTTAATTTATAGGTTCATAGGTTCATAGGTTCATACTAGGCTATCTGCCCGAGGGCATTTACAAGCCTAGCCCATAGTTTTGTGGCTTACGCCACCCCTTTAGTATGGGGAACTATACCCATTATTTTGCTGTGCCTCTGTTGAGCAGTGACACTGAGGTAATCCCTGGGGTATATCTGCGATCTCCCATCCATTGGTCAAGATTTCTCTTGAACAAGGCCAGTGAGGTGCTCTGCCTCACATATACCGGGATTTTATTCCACAGCATAGGGAGTCTTTGGGTGATGAATCTATCCCTCCAGCACGTCCTATTAATAGCCGTGTCGAGGTTTAAGTCTCCGCCCTTGTGGCTCTGATGGATCTAGATTTTTGAGGTGAAGCATATTCATCAAATCTGGGTTTGACATGGCCTTGTATGTTAGGCAAAGGTCACCTCTGAGCAGCGGTGGCGACTGAATAGAGCTGGAGTTCTTTCAGTCGGGCAGCATAGGACAGATGTTTGAGACCCTTTATCCTTTTGGTGAGGAACTTTTGTGGCTTCTCCAGCTGCTGCAAGTGTCGGGTCAGATACATTCCGAATGGGGCATTGTACTCAATCATTGGTCTGATGAGTGATGAGTATAGGGAGACTATGACCTCCCTTGATCTAGATGAGAATCCCTTCATGATAAGGTGGGCAATGTAGAAGGTCTTCCTAACTACTTTAGCTACATGGGTGTCGAATGACAGACTACTATCAACCTGGGTCCCCAGGTCCCTGATAACTTCTTCTGTACTCAGTGGATTGCCACCTATTTGGTAGCTAGGGGTAACCTTGTTTTTCCCGAAGGGTATGACTATGCATTTTTGGCATTTAACTTTAGGCCATGGCTCTGGCACCAGTTATCCGTTTCTGTGAGACCCTTCTGAAGGATATCTGTGTCAGATGTGTTTTCTACTATGGCGCCCAGTTTGCAGTCATCTGCAAACTTTGTCAGCCATAACCCTCCTGTGTTTGCTTGTACTTGGAAAAGTAGATGCCAAACAAGAGTGGGCCCAGGACTGAGCCCTGTGGTACACCACTTGTGACAGGCTTTGAGTCTGACATGGCGCCAGCAACTCTGACCCTGTGGGTTCTGTCACTCAGCCAGTTTGCAACCCATCTTGTGATGTATGGGTTAACATTTAAGCTGATGAGTTTTTCAATGATACCCGAGTGGGGTATTGTATCAAAGGCCTTCGCCAGATCGAGGTAGGCTGTATGGACTGCCTTTCCTCATCAATGGCTTTGGTGACTGTTTCAAAAAGTCAACCAAGTTTAGAAGGCATGATCTGCCTTTGACAAAGCCAAACTGGGATGGATCCAAAGTCTGCAAATTCCCTATGTCTTTATTTATGAGGTCCATTATGATCCTCTCCATGGCTTTGCAGATAAGGCTTGTCAAGCTAATGGGCGGTAATTTCCAGGGTCGGTGGAGGCACCGCCTTTGTGAAATGGGACCACAGTTGCAGTGCGCCATTCCTGGGTACGTATCCAGAGGTAAGACTATGATTAAACAGCTGTCCTAGCTGTGGGTTTAATTCCTCGTTGAGTTCGTGGAGCACACAGCCGGGGACACCATCAGGTCCCATGGATGCTGTGTTTTTGCTTTGGAGAGAGCAGTTCTCACTTGGGCGTTGGAGATGTTTGGGGGCTGCAATCGCTTGGTATAGATATCTCTCCTTTGGGGGGAGAAGTTTGCACTGAACCTGTCAGCCAGTATGTTGGCAATGTCTGTAGGATCAGTAATCTTCACATCATTTTGAACTAGTTCTGAGCATATCTGGGAGTTTCCTCCCAGGTTTCTAACATAGCTAAAGAAGGCCTTATGATTGTCTTTTGAGTCTTTAGCTATTTTTCTTTCAAAATTTGCTTTGGATGATTTTATGAGAGCTCTTAGTTTTTACTTATAGTGATCAAGGGTGTCTTACCTTTTAAGGATTTTGCTCTATCTTGTAGTAGCTTCCTCCTTTTGTTGTAGAGTTTGTTTATGGCTGGGGTCCACCAGAGTGGACGCTTGCCTTTGGTACAAAGAGTCTTTGTTTTGCTTGGGATTGCCTTATCCATGCAGTCCTGCAGGTGCTGGTAGAAGGCATTTGTAAGTGATTCAGCGGCTTGAGTACTGTTTTCCGTCGGCTCGGGGCCTTAAAGGAGACCACACTAGTCTTTAGAAGTGTGAAGTCGGCTTTCGAGAAGTTCTTTACTGTGGTCTTTTTTATTTCAGGTGGGGTGGGATGAGGACCTCCAGCGAGATTAGTTTGTGATCTGATCTCACCAGTGAGGGGTATACTTCGGTGTTGAACATTGTGCTCCCATGTTCGTGATGATGAGATCAAGTATGTTTTCTCCTCTTGTGGGGATGGTGACTAGTTGTTCCATGGCATTTGCGTTTATGAATTCCAGGAACTTTTGGGCTAGGGTGTTTGGGCTTGAGTAGTGTTCCCAGTCTATATTAGGGTAATTGAAGTCACCTAGTATGATGGTGTTTGGTGATACATTTATCCTCTAGTGTTTTCAGGAAGGCCATGTGAGGTTCCTGAGTTTGTGAGGGTGGCCTGTAACATGCTACAATTTGCAGAGCAGTCTTGCCTATGGTTAATTGCACCTGGATGGTCTCCGATGCATCGTGCGTTGCCACCAGTCTTGAGGTGTGGGTGTCTTTGATGAATATGGATACCCCCTCCTTTCTTGGTATTGTCCGGATTTTGGGGCCGAACGCATGATAAGAGGTAAAACCTGATAGTGCTGGGGTGCTCTCAGGAGCCTTGAACCAGGTTTCTGTCACTGCACAGACATCGATGTTCTCCATACTGAGAAGGGCCTCAAGTGCGTGCATTTTGAGATTTAGACTTCTGGCATTGAGCAGCATTACCCTTAGTTTTTTCCTTTTTTGTGTTCTAGGGTGGTAGGTTTAGAATTTGAGCCTTGCCTAAAAAGGCACTATGGGTGTGGCAAGAGCCTTTGCCAATATCCGAATCCCAGGGTGACAGGTGCAAGCCGCCTCGAAGCAGCGTGGCTTGTCCAGCATGTCATCCCAGGCAGACAGACATTGGATCCCCTTTGAATGACACCAGAGTTTAAGCCAATTGTTAAAGCTGATCATCTTATCTCTGTATTGTGGCATCATTCTTGGTGAAGGTAGGATACTGCTCAAGGTCAGGGTCATACCTGCCTGGGCTACATAATCAGAGAGCTCCTCAATGTCTCTTTTCATGTAGTCCAAGGAGGTACGTCTCAGGTCGCTTTACACCAGCGTGGACAATGACTGAGTCATATTTGTACCTGCTGTTGAGAGACCTGAGTGCTTGCGTTATGTGGCGGATTCTAGCGCCCGACAGGCAGCTTACTGTGACCTTCTCCTTACTCAGTCTGGTGAGCGGACGTCAGTGTGTCTGACTATGGAGTCACCAATGACTAGTGTGTCTGGCATTGTGTTTGGCCTTAAGGGCTGTGACTGTTTGACACTCTGACTGTGAGGTCTATGTGTTGCAGGTGTTGTGTTCTGAGGTGGTGGTTGTTTGGGTGTCTGCTTTGGTGGCCTCTGCTGTTTTGGTAGATTTTTGATCAGAGCCTTGAGTATGTCTTTGTGTGTTTATGTGTATGATTTGAGGATGTGATGGTACTATGTGAGACTGGGTCTATAGTGTGTGTGGTAACCTTCTCCTCCTGACTGGTCTTGCCAGTGCTATGTTGAGAGAGCTCAGCCTCCAGTTTGGCCGTATAGTTGCATCTCTCGCATGTATTTGTGTTTTGTGGGAGGAGGAGAGGGTTGTTCTGTGTACATGAGGCAATTGTAACATTGCCTCAATATTCCCAGGTTCACCAGCTGAGCAGGAGAGGACACTAGCAACTGATCCTCGACATGCTAGAAGGACTAGACAAAAAACTTTAAAAGAGATTCCGGGGACGTGAGTGACCGAGAAATGGGGTTTGCCTTTTGGGGTGCTATCTATAAGAGTGCCGTATCAAGGTAATAAGTACTGTAGGAGCAAGTGCTAGGTTTAACAGATAGAGAAAAGTCTACTTGGAGTCAAGTAGAGATGATCTTTTAGGTATTAGAGAAAGTGCTAGTAACAGGGATGCTTAAAGGTAAGATTGAAAAGAATGCACTCTGCAGTGTGCACTAGAGAAGTTAGATATGAAAGTAGGTAACTTGAGTTTTACCTGTTTAAAAAGTTAAGGTTTAGTGGAGAGTTACTATTTTTAAAACAGCAAGATGGACTGAAAGGGTGGTTACTTTTGTATTTTGGTACTATGAAATACTGTAGGATGGCCAATAAATTTAAATAATTGAAGGGTGGGATTTCAAAAGTGATGGTTTTGTGATTACTCACATAAGCCAGTGAAAGTAGAGAGAAATGAGATATATGGTCAGATTAACATAAGAGGCGGGCAACTAGAAAGACAGTGGTATTTAACAAGACAACTTAAATGGGTGGGAGGGAGGGGAAAAATTCTGCCTGACTCAGAACAGAGAGAGCTGTGGTCTCTTTTGAAGTTTTAATATGCTGTTAAACAGAATGCAAGCAAAACACAAGGTAAAGAAAACAAACTACAGTATTCAAAATATAGAAAGGCAATACAGAAATACAAAAAATAACAGCAAACTAACCTTTCCTTCACAGCAAAGTGTAGCAGAGTCTGGATGAGCCTTTCCAATTTCCAATATAAGTTACTCATTCTTCTTAATTCTTTTAAACTGTTCTAATCAGTAACAAACATTTAACTTTACTTCTTTCCGTTAATATGTACAGTTAGAGTTAATAACACTACAATATAAGCTATTAACATTCAGCAAAATGTAAGCAAATTATATGTTAGCAACAGCTCTGTATAAAACATCACTACAGGCCATTGTTTTACCAATTTTCATTTCTAAATATTTAAAAAAAGACAGTATTTTGAGTAGATTTCTCACATATATATATATATATATATATATATATATATATATATATACACACACACACACACACACACACACACACATATACATACATATATATATATATATATATATTTGAAAAAAGAAAAAAGTTCCTTCATGTTTTCACAGATATCAGTGATGAACTTTGACCTAGACTTTCTTCAAAACATCTCAAGGAGCAGTTGGAAAGTAAGGCAAACATTAATCAAGCATTTTCACACAACTGGGACAGTATTTTGTTCTTGAGCTTTTTTAAGTGTTAGTTGCTTCATACATGACCATTGAAAGGAATGTGTTACACAGGAACAAGGAAAACAAAGTCACCAGCACTTAATGCTTCTAATTAGCTACTTACATATGCCATCCATACTATTACTTGCATATGACATTTAGTTAACCCAGTAAGGAACAGACTAAGCACACACATAAAATTCTTAACTTATTAACATTAATCTTGATTAAGATTGAAAGCTATTCTCACAGACACTGGCTAATATACAATGTATGTACTGTACCTGTGTACTATGTATGTATTCTACCTATGTTCCAAATTTCAACTGTACACCACAAATATATTAAGTACCTTTATTTTTAAATATTTTTTGTTTGTTCTCTCCACTGTAACTGTTGATGTGCTGCATACCACTGTAAAAACATGTCTTTTGTAATTTGTGTGTATACTGATCATGTCAAAATATATCTGTAATTTTTCTATGTGGAGCTTTTCTCCCCGGGCCTCTGCTGAAAAAGGGCCTTTTTGGCTCAGTCAGACACCCCCGATTAACAAATGCAAAATAAAATAAAATAAATAAATTAACTTATTAAAGTTACCAATTCTATTGCTTATAATTTAATGACATTCTCTTACAGTGTTTAACATTTAGAAATACATTATATGAATTTAATTAAATGAAATATATTAAGTCTTTCACTGTAAATATACATTATATAAGTTTAAATGAAATATATTAAATCTTTCACTGTAAATATAGTGAAACAATAAAACTAATAATTTATATTCCTTTTCATGAAAAATGTTTTAGCTTAAAATATATAATTGCATATGTTTTGAAGATTGAAGTCCAATAGAAACATTTTACTTAAAAGTAAAGCTATTGTTTCAGGAAACAAAAGTCCTGGAATCAGAGAATAAAAGTCACTTATTTTTAAGCTTTTTTAATTTTAGAAACAGTTTTACAGGAATTTGGCTCACTCTGTCTCTAGAGGGATATACTGTTCCAATCCATTTCTTTGGTTATATGAGGATTGGTTATATTAAGGATTTTATTTTTGTTAAGAAAAGTTGATGCCTCCTCCAGCAAGACAAATATTTTAGTTCCTTCAGGAAAAAAATGATTTTTTCAGAAAACATCAAAGTGGCCTTTATATTGTTCTTTTCATGTTCCTTAATCAGTGGTATGCATGATTTTCTTTTACTCATTACTTTACTGAAATAATCATTGTCAAATCTGACTACATGTTCACCTATTTTAATAGGTGGGCTGCACCATGCTGATTTTAATATTTGATCTTTTTTCTAAACAGGACATAAACTTAACTATAATTGAGAATGGTGGTTTCCTTCATTGAAGTGCTTTCATGGAGCTATGTGCCCTTTCAATTCCAAAAGATATAGTTCAGGTAGATTTAATGTTTTATATAGCCAGGTTGTTAAGAAGTTTAGTATTTTGTTTCCCTCATACTTTTTCAGGTACACCATAAATTCTAATGTTATTTTATCTCAGTCTATTTTCTAATCATAAACTTTATCAGCCAGTTACTTTGTCTTAAAAGAAATTCAGTCTGAGACTCATCTTCATTTATTCTCCCTTCATGATCATTTAAAGCTTCTTAGATACTGCTGATTTGTGCACTTTGTTGTTTTATAAGAATTTCTTGAATGTTCTTTCTGGGCTGTTCTTTAAAACTTTCTATTCTGGCATCCAGTTTATCCATTTTAAGTAATATATCATGTATGCTAGACATTATTGACTGAATATATATTTTTTAAAACAAGAATCCTGAGTACCATTTCTTGAACGGCTCATGTTGAAGTCTCTTCAAGCAGTTGAAATTCTGACAGGAATATTACAGCTTTTGAAGAACTGGAAACTATAAATCTTTCCTTTGACTATTAGTGAATAAAATTAGCTAAAAGGTATCTCCAATTTTTTATTTTTTATTGTATTTTCTGTCAGAGATAAATTAAGACGTTTCTAAGAGGGAAGGACAACTAAAGATTCATTATTAAGAAAGCTAGTCTGTATTACTATAGGCTAAACAGTGAACTGAGAATTACTATTTAAGAAAGATCAGTTGAACTAACAATTTCATTTATGAATTTATGAATAAGGTACTGGCTGAGATTCAAAGACAGTGGAAGGACCAGACTGGCACATATGGAAATACAAGGTCAAAATTGTGCAGTACAGAATTTACAGGATGAAGGATCATGCATAATGTGTATGTCTAAGAAAAACAAACAAAAAGCTTCACAACTGATGATGTGAAGCCACTTTACTAATTCAATTAATTGCTTTCATTTCAATAAAGACTTCTTCAGAACTTTTTTGATCTTGGGCCATTAAGAAGAATTCTTTACTGAGACAAAAACATTTTGGATTTTTTTTCTTTTTTTAGTTAACACTTTGGTTGTGTAAGTACTCTTTAGTAATTTATATATCTGTTTAAATATCAAAATGCAGTTACAGCATATTATGCAGTTTTGTGTAGCTCTAGGATTGACTCTTATATTTGATGTTAGTGAATTATTTAAAGTACTGCTCAGAAGCAGACTATTACAGTGCACGACAGTGAGAGCACTGTACTAGCAGATTACTGCACTGCAAAGCTTTGAAATTGCTGCACTATCTGATCATGGTGCACACTGAAATTTAATGACACATGTTTGAATAGTTACAACCCTGTACCATCAGGACAACTGTGTGCTTGAGTTGTTTCTGGACTACATTGGCCCTGGATTGCTATATTTTCAGCCTCATAAAGCTTTTACCTGGCATGATGTACATATATAGTATGTACAATCAATAGTACAATCCTTTGTTTGGCAGTCCTTTCTGAATAAGTACATTGCTGGGTAAGTAACCTGAGTTGACAGATGTGTTACAAGGGATCATGGAATCCTGGCCAATAGGTGTACCATAATACAAAGAGAGAAAAAAAAACTTTACAACAGAAATATCTCTATCTATCAACATGTAAATACTATTTCTGAAACATTTGCACTTTTTGTTGACTTACCTCCATGATTCCTTTAGAACTACTTTATAAAATTAGACATGGGTAGAATCATGTTGAGCACATGCCATTGTGGTGTCATTACACATGACCACTGTATGTAATTATCCTTGGAAATATGAAGAGATAATGTTTAGCAAAATACTGGCTTAAAACAAACAACTGAAAGACAGGGATAATATAAACATTTTCTTTTATTTGATAAAAAGGATCACCTTAATTTAAAAATATAATACAAAAACATAAAAAATAGCACCATTTTCCTGCTGTAAACCATCATGCACTATTACTGTAAAAATGTGAGATATGATTAATTTCTCATGTAGAAATCTGAAACACTGAATATCTTCTTTTATGTGCAGTTTGTGTCTGGGGCAGTAGTATTAGTGTCTTTATCCGAGAGTGTATAGAATCCCTTTGCATTTGTCCCTCTGTAATGAACCTCACATGATCTGTTAATAATTACAGCAATTTAATTCCATTTGGCTCCCTGTTTTGTGCATTTCAGCTTCCATGTTTTGGATCTGGTTCTGCAAAGACAAAAACAAAGAAAGTAATAACACACTGAACTTTTTAAGATGTACGATTTTCAGTAGTGCACGTACTTCATCTCACACAGGTATACAGAAGGCCATCATACCATGGTACAAAGTTTACAATCCATGCCAATTTTAGTCATTTTTTCAACTCATTCACTCCACAGGAGCTCATCAGTGCTGGCTGTTAACTTCCTCGAAAAATAATGGTGTTTCCTGAGATGTTTTTTCAGAAAATTCTTTAAAAAAACATACCTAACTCGAATACTCATACCATATTAGCCATACAAAAAATCTAAACATGAAACTTGCTCAGCACATAAAGACCTTCACAATGGCACTTGTGTGACATTACATCTCCTAATTCTGATTTTATATTTAGAAAAGATGTTACATTTTATGTACATTTTTCTATATATTTAAAATAAGTAATAATCTCTCAGAAACCATACTTCTAGACACCTAGTATATGCATCAGAGTTGTCCATCTGAATATCAACTTCAGAAAGAGACCTTATTCAGCATTATGTCAGGCTTATGTAATAAAATACAACTACAAATATGAAAAATCATATTTCATTACTTTCATATGCTTATTGCCATGGGAGACAATCAAACATGTTTAAAGTTCATTTACCAGCAGATGGGACTTGGCAGATGCATGCAAGTCATGTGGATATCTGAGGTGGCACTTGGTTTATTGTTATGCATTGCCTGTAAAGGTTACTCTGTGTTAACAAGCTAATGTGGCTACATACGGTTAATGACGAGGAGATTTGAATTACTAGCAGTGAAAGGGGAGTAGGGAGGGTACACCTTGCATTATTTAATTAAACTGCTCTATTTCCATATACCTACCATGTCTTCTTTTGGTGGTACAACTCTAATCAAAACTATGTTATTCTATTTTACATTTGTTAACTGGGTAGGTGTTCTGATCCCTGGACCCTTTTCAGCCATAACTTGAGACAAGTTGGCAAGAGACAAACAAGAATTAGAATAAAATGATTAATAATCATAAAATAAAAACTGAGTCAGAGAAGAGACAATAAAGCTCAATTTTAATGGCAGGGATTACACAGAATAAAATCATAATAAACATGATGATTATGTGGAAAGGTATCATGTCTCTTATTATTGTTCAGCAAACCTTTGCCTAAATACTATTCAACTTTCAGCAAAAGAATAGTGTCAAGAAGGAATGCTATTATGTATGGCAATAACTGCCTCAAAATGTGGATGACATTTTAGTTTACATCTAGATGGTGAGGTTAAGTTACTCATTTTGGTTAGAGGGGAAGAGTGACTCTGTCATTCTACAGCATTTCTAACATTTATTTTTATACATTTCATGGATGTGGTGACATTGGCACATGAAAAAGAGAGAAGGAAAGGATGTATTCGAGCACTGTATTTGAAGTTTTGTATTTGTTCTGAAGAAGGCAATAGTTTATTACTGACAAAAGCGCTTAACTGAATAAATAGTTCTATATTTAAGTTCCCGCTGTGGTCCGTCTCTCTCCTTCTCTCTTTTTTGTGTTCTAGTTTGTGTTTTGGTTTTGCTTTAAAAGGATGTGGTAACATTGTTTTCTTACTACCAAACACGGCAAATACATTGAAATGTGCTTCGTTTGTCAGAGAAATAATGGCAGGGAATAATATAAAAGGAAACAAATTCAACATGATAATGATGAGCATGTGACTGGAAAATGATATTTACTGGAAGATGGTATCACTGAGTGAATTTTACTTTGAGTAGGAGTATGTGTGTTTTTTCAAGTAAGTGTGCCATTGTAAGTGTCTATGTGTGTAGATGAGATAAGACAGTAGTATTGTAATAATACTGTCTTCTCTCTCTACCATACACATACACTTACTCATAAATCTAATTGTCACTTCAGACCCCTTTCAAGTAAGTGATTCAGTACTCCCATTCTGGAATCTGCCCATCTTGCTTACCTGTAAATACACTGCAACTAGGAGAGAGAGAGAGAGAGAGAAGAAGGTGGGGCGAGAATGTGAACTTGTTTTTCAAACAGTATACCACTTCTGCAGTCACTCCAAACAGGCCTTAGACATATATGTTAAAAAATCTGGATGCTTCTCGCCTGCCAGTATGAAAGAAGAAGATAATAATAAGGTCCTCAAAAATTGCACATTACAGGATTAAACAGACAATGAGAAATGCACTCAGAATAACATGATTCCACCATATGCTTAAGGCCATGAGACGAGCAAAAACAAACGATTCAAAATAAGTACCCTTCAGAGGAAGTTCTTATAAAATAAAAGCAGGGATTAAGCAAAAGAAGAATCGTCAAATTTTGTTTTCACATCCTCTTGATTTCCACCGATTTTAAACCCATTATAGCTTGTTTCTAAATATTTCTGTCCTTCATAATTGCTCATACCTGGAAATACACAGGTGTAACTCTTCTGCAGGATGGTCTTTCTTTGGAAGAAATCCACTGGCTTAATTAGAAGTATGGCTCACCACATACAAGATGTGGAAAGAAGCCAAGCCAGAATCTGTCACACTGTGGCTCATTGCGTGTGTGCTGTAACTCCTAGCATTTTGACTGATGTGCTGAGGGTGGGCATGCACACTGACACTGAAGAGGTGCGCTGTCATCTCCGTAGTGATTCTACCTCCAATGCCATGCCTCCCTGTAACTTGCTGATGCCTCCTGTCACCAATCCTTGGTCTCTGCAATATACTCTGATATCAGGTACACCGATCATACTCCTGCACCCTATCCTCAGAGACATAAGTATGCATAAGCTCTTTATTTCTCTTGCATCCTTTGCTAGGCAAACCCAGGTTATCTGAGTCACTGCAGGGCTCTATCCCTCTGTCCCATGGACCTGATACAGACAATGGTTAAAAAGTCTTACAACAGCTTGGAACTGTTTGAGGTCAGTGGTGGTCCTGACCAAAGGAGGCAAAGCATCCTAGGTTTTAGAATCCAAGATCACAAAAAGCATGATCAGTTTTCTTGACCTTGTGAGTCCTAGAGAAGTGGCGTTTCACTAGAGTATGATATGAGAGTGTGCGTCTGTGTTTGGGGGGCATACATCATTTTCAGTTTGAGTGCCAAAGAGGGAGGGCAGTGTATTCTTATAGCCTAAATAGAAAGTACAGATAATAGGGCTGAAGCATTTCATAGCTGAAAGCCAGATAGCTCTTAGAAGGGTGTGACAATGATGCTCCATTTTAGGTGATAAAATAGTAACTATAAATTCTTTTGGAAAGTATCTATCGATACTGTAGTGTTTTAGAGGAGGTGCTGGCTTCTATGGCAAAGAATATTTGAGCTGGTCCATAAGAAAATCCTTCTGTATGGGAGATCTGACTTCAAAGGTGAATAACCAAGACAATTTAAAACATCAGAACACTAATTGGTGAATTTTACCTTTATTATGACTAAGGTGAAATTCCACAGCAAGAAAATGATTTGGACATATTTCCAGGCCTTACAACATTTCAGTTTCTTTCCACAGAAGCATTAAATAAATTCCAGTAAAAAGAAAAATGCCTGAAAGTTGCAAAGGTTCCAAAATGCATGTTCTGTTTTGTCTATTTCAAGATTAGATGTTCCCTTTCAAGCCATTTTAAGCAGGTTGAACAAGTTAGCAGCAACTATTTTATAATTTTGTGAGAGACTGAGAACCTGTAACTGATCAAATTATCAGAATAAAGTACTGGCCTACTGGGATCAGAATAGGAGGTTTCAAATCTATAAATATGACAGATAATGAAAAAAACAGAAGAGTACCAAACGCAGAGCAATATAGCACTCAGTGGTGGCTGGAGAAGGAACAGCAGAACCATTCTTTACTTGAAATGATATTTTAACATGATAACTTGAAGACCAGTTAAGAAGTCTAAAACTAAACCTCAGAGCCTTCATATGGATCAGGTGTTTCCAGATTACTTAAATTGAAGGCTTTGGTCAAATCAATAAACAAAGCGTAACTTATAAAGTTAGCTTTTGTACTAAAGATATTGACATCTGACAATGACCAAAGAACAGCAGGTGTATTTCTGTTCAGGGTACAACCACGTTGAAATCAATACAGCAAACCTAATTAGTAATATGTGGGAAAACTATTATATCAACTAAATTTGGTAATGAGGGAAGCAGAGAGACTGGTCTGAAGTTAGAGGTAGAGACAGGAAGAGGTACATTTAGAAGAGAAATAACGGCAATTTTTCACGCAGCAGGCAAAGACAGCTGAAAGAAATATCTGAGAATATAGTTTAAAGGGGCCAGGGGTACAGACTAGGAGAGAAAGAAATTTAAGTCACTTTCATAAAATGAAAATGAATAAAAAAGTTACTTACTAGTGGTCTATGGGACAAAGACAGATAGGTATGCTATGCTGTCTCAAAATGTGCAAACTTTAAACACAAAAGCTTGTACATTTCATTGTGAAACCTGTTTCATTGAGAACATATAAGCTGTAAACTTATGTATTTGAGTAGAATAACAAACAAGTGCAAACTGTAAAAGTTAAAATAAATGTTTTTTCCTTGCTAACCCACATCTTCTTACCTATACATTCTCATTCCTAGCTTGCTCCAACTCAGAGAAAGAGGAATCATTGTTAGAACATGAAAAGTAGATTGCTTTTCTTTGCTATCTGTTGACCTCAGAGTAGTATTAATTTTTATACTGCAAGCCTGTATAAACCACAACAGCATGAAAGCAAAACATACTGTAGTATCTACAACCTCTCCATCATCTTAAATCTGCCATGAACAAGTTCTGAAGGCACTGTCTAAGCCTAATAACACATATATGGGGCCAGACAGCATACCAGATTGCCTACTGGTCAGCCTGAAACTTGATTTGTCAGACCCCCAGACACTATTCATTATTAGCCTCAACTCGCTTTGTGTTGGAAGAATGGATGAGAGTAACAGCCATTCCCTTGCACAATGGCGGGTCTTCAATGGACTCAGGTAATTATAGACTTAGAAACCTGACCAATCTCATCTGTAAGGCTATGGAAAGGATTATCATCAGACTCTCGACCCAACCTAGTTCAGATTTGTCAAGGGCACTTAATCTGGTCGACTTCTTCAAAAATGTCACTGAGGCAATAGATGAGGGCATTCAGTGTACACTGTATATCTGAACCTCGCAAAGGAGTTTGACACTATCCTATACTCAGGCACTGTAGATAAACTCTCCCAGCCAAATGTTAACCTATGTGTAACTCATTATATACAAAACTGGCTCACAAATAGAACCCAGGAAGTAAAGGTGGGAGTATCTACCTCTTCCAGAAGAAATGTCACTATTAAAGTGCTTCAGGCATCTGTTCCTGGGACACTCCTCTTTGTCATTTATTTCTCAGAGATGAAAACTAATGTTAAGGATTTGTGGCTGACCACTCTGCAGATGACTGCAAACTTGGTACCATCATAAACTCCCCAGAGGACACTAGGATCTTACAAGAGGGTTGTCCTAAACAAATAGTTGGTGTCAAAATCATGGACTGCAACTAAATGATAAGAAATAAATAATCACATTCTTCAGCAAGCATAACTCCTCTTGTAACTATTGCATTGACAACACCCCCTGAAAAAATTGATCCCATAGGTAGAGATCTGGGAATGTATGCAGGCAATGAACTGTCCTTTGATCACCACATATCCATTATCGTAAAGAAGTATTTTTTCATTGCACAACTTATATATAAAATTATGGTGTCCAGATTCAGGGATGTAATTTTTCTACTGTACTTGGAACCAATTAGGCTAATCATTGAGTATAATGACCCTTTTGGTATGTACATGTACAATCATATGTCACACCTGGAATGACCATAATGCTTTCTCACTAAAAAAACAAGGGCTTAAATCATAAAGACTATGCAGACTGACTCAAAGCTTTTTCTCTCTTCACAGTATCATGTAGGCTATTGAGACCTAACCCTACTGCACATATGCAGCCTCAACAGACAGTGTACTGTCAGACCTATTATACATTTACAAGTCCAATGGTGTCATAGAGGTTCCTTGAGCAGGTGTTTAAGTCTTTTGCAAATTAATAACATGCTGGAGGGATAGGTATATATCACAGAAAACACCTCTTCTATGGAACCATCTTCAACTTCTTATAAAGCACACTACTACTTCTACTCCAGTTACATGTAATTTGGATGAATTGATGAGCAACTGCAAATTCACCCGTTTTAACACCAGTGACCCTCGTGGAAACGGAGACCATGTAATTACCCCAATTTATATTCATTCTGACCATCTTTGGATAGTTGTATTTCAAATATAAGAGCTAATAATTACCAAGGGAATTCAAGGCTAGATTTCTTAAGATTCTCACAGATCAATAGCCTAGAAGGTATCTGTAAACCTATGAAGCTATTAACTATGACATATTTAAATCAAAAACAATTCTAAAATGTTTGCAGGTTGTTCACAATATGACTTGGAGTCACACGAAAAGGAGAATATCTTGATTACTCACAGATAACATTAACCTTTTCCATCAGACTAAATATTTTACCCTCAAGGCTTGCTTGAGAGTTGTTCCTTAAAGCTTGTAGACACCATGGTATAATTCAAATCTTCCTATTAATTTTTAGCTCAGAAGCCAAAGATAGAGCATAAGAGACTGGACAATGAGATGGAACACATTACTAATCTTTTACTAACAAGCCCTATCTAAGAGTAAAGTACAGCAGATGTTTAGTGCCAAACTCTGAAACATTGTGATCAAATTCTGGCAAGGCGAAAACAGGACCAGAATTATCATCCCAAATCTACTTGCTTTAGCCTTGATAAAGACTTTTGATTGAGAGTAATGAGGTATGAAGGCAAATACAAATTCTACCAGGGCATGTAGCAACTGCCTAACAGATAATTCCAGTTCCTAAGTAAAGATAGAAGAAATGTATAATTCTGGGCTAATATGAATACACAGCTCTGGATCTCTTGAGAGCCTCAACACAACACTGCATATGGCCTCATAGAGGACTTATTGGTTACTGATTTTTAATTTAGCAAATATCTGAGATTTGCTGCTTGGCTTATGTTTTTTTTTTTTTCAAAACAAGTTTATTGTTTTAACATATAAGAGAAATATCATAACAATTTTATACAAATAATTAAAAATAGGTATTATTATAATATTCAACAAAACAACTAAAGTATTTACAAAGACATCCACTACAATCAGATCAATTCATTAAACTAAAATACTGTGCTATTGAAATTAGAATTTTTTTAACAAATTTTGTAAATTATCCCATACAATAAAATGTGATGTTTTTCTAGTTGTTCTCATTCTAATTGTGCTTATTTCCATATGACACATTATATTCATAACATTTTTAAATTCATTGAACGAAGGAGGTGTATCTGAAATCCAATTTCTAGTTATTATTTTCCTAGCCACTGCTAGGATAGACCATAACAAGGGAAGCTTAATCTTTTAACACATTGAGGTACAGGTGTGTTGAATAATATAAGAGACTTAGAAATAATGAAATTATCTGTAAAAAGAGCCTGCAAAAATTCATTAATTGACTTTCAGTATTCTTTCAACTTCATACAGTCATAAAACATATGAGCCCAGTCAGCATTAATTTCTACATTACATCTCTTACATAGATTATCTTTACTATTAATTTTATTCATCATCAAAGGTGTATAAAAGATCTATGTAAAATTTCCATGTATAAAGTCTCCAGACAATGGAAGATGTAGTTCTATAAGCAGATTCCAATATATATTGTTTATCTTGTTGAGTTGGTGGGTCCCCATTAATAGAGGTGAAATTATTCCAGTATGAATCTACATTGTAAAAAGTTTCTTGTCTGATAATTTTATGTATATATGAAAGTTTACCTTTATCAGAAACTTTATGCTGTAAATTTATTATCAAGTAATCAATCAGTTTTGGAATAGATTCTTTAACTGTTATAGACATTAGATCTATTCTATCAATGAGATGTTGTCTAAAGATCTGAACCTCTAACCAGCAAGTTTCTCTTAGATCAAATTCTTGTTTTAAGAAATCTAGATTTTTAACTTTATTATCAGATATCAGCTGATACCAGTACTTTAGATTATTATCTATAGCTAAATGAGCTCCTTCAGAAGTAGATGACATAAGCATACCCTGAGTATAAATTATAGGAATACAATAAAATTCCATTCCCTATACTTAGGGTGCATGAATATAAAGTTACGATAACTAATAATAATATTTAATGGGTAACAGACCATATGTTTAGGTGTAATAGGTGAAGTACAAAATTCCTTTAGCAACCACAACATGGAGTTATTTATAATCATATTTTTATGTGTTAAGGAGATTTTCATGAAGTGCATACTAATTAGCTCCCAATAATCTTTCCATTTTGCGACATATGACCGATCTATTAATAAAGTAATAACTTTTATAATAGAAGAGATAATATATAAATTAAAGTCTGGAAAAGAAATACCCCCTTGAGACCAGCTATTAGTATGTTTATTTAATGCAATCCTAGGTCTATTAGGTGCCCATAAGAAATTTAACATTAGTGTATTCAGTTTCTTGATAGTTATTTTTGTAGGTGAAAGTATTATTGATTGTATTAAGTATAAAATCTTGGGGAATATTATCATTTTAATAATTGTAAGTCTCTCCTCCATAGTAAAAAACATATTATTCCAGGTATTAAAAGATTTTGTATATTAAGAAAACAGGTATTATAGTTATTATATATAATAGATTTAATATCTTTAGATAGTATTATACCTAAATAAGTTATCTGACCTGAGTTGGGTACATATTTAGTAAAATCACTAATGAGAGTATTTTTCGTGTATATATAGGTAGTATTTTAGTTTTTCTTCATTGAATATTAAACCAGAAATACTTTTAAAATTCATCATTTTATCAAATAAAGACTGCATAGAAGAATTAGATCCTGCTGATGTAATTAGAACATCATCTGCAAAAGTTGAATTTTTGATGTTGTATTTTCTTCTATTTCAAAACCCTCTATGTCAGTACTGTTTCTAATCAAATTAGCCCAAGGCTCCATTACTAAAGTGAATAATAGTGGAGAAAGTGGACATCCTTGCTTTGTACCTTTAAGAATGGGTATTTTTGTGAAACATATGTTCCTACCTTAATATAAGCCAGCGTTCCTTTGTATAAATGCTCAATTAAATTTACAAATGCATCAGAGAAATTTGTGCATTTCAGTAAGGTAAACAAATAGTCCCAACTTACTGAATCAAATGCTGAACCTATATCAAGACTAATAAGTGTTAAATCTTTCTTTTTCCTATTTGCAAAATCAATTAATGTTAAAGTTCTTCTTATATTATCAAAAGTATTTCTATTTACAATGAAGCCCGTCTGATCTATGTCTATAATGCCGGGATAATTGTCTTCAATCTATCAGCAAAAATACTCATAAACATTTTATAATCAACATTAAGTAATGAGATGGGTCGATATGAAGAACATCTAGTTGGATCTTTATTAGGTTTTAAAATTGGTGAAATAAATGTATATTGCCAAGATGGGGGTTATTA
Source organism: Protopterus annectens (assembly GCF_019279795.1). Classification (NCBI taxonomy): domain Eukaryota; kingdom Metazoa; phylum Chordata; order Ceratodontiformes; family Protopteridae; genus Protopterus; species Protopterus annectens. Next base: position 1,998,443,695 of record NC_056739.1, read on the forward strand.
ACTCAGTTTGGGCCAGAATAAAACCTTATGTATTAATGAATATGTAGTTTTAGAAAGGATTTTATATATCTCTGGTATAATACCATCATTACCCGGTGCTTTGTTTGATTTAAGCTTATTTATTTGTGTAATAACTTCTGTATATGAAATACTCTTGTCCAATAGTTTAATCTGTTGTTTATTAAGCTTTTTATTCATGTTTGTGGTTATAAACTCCTTTATTTTATCTTTAGGTTCCATGTTAATGTTGTTATGGTTAATCTTGTGAAAGTGATTTCTAAATTTGTCCAGTATTTCTGGTATACTAGAAACATTCTTCTTTTTCCTTAGAGAAAAGATTTCTTTGATATGGTTTTGTTTATTCAATCTTTTTGTTTTATTTTTAAGTCTATGTAAGTATTTGGGGCTTATTGAATAAGACAAAAACTTGTATTTCTCTAAAGTTATTTTAACTTTATGAGTTAAAATTTCTTTGTATTTCTCATTTAGTTTGTTTATTTCTTCAATAACTTTCTTGTCTATAATATTTTCTTTATTATTATGCTTATAAGAGTCCAGTTTACTTTGAATATCTAACAATTCCTTATCCCAAGATTTCCTTTTGTTATTATACCATCTGATACTTTGTCCATATAGATATGATTTTAAGGCATCCCAAACATAGACAATGGAGACTTCAGGAGTATTATTTATGTCTAGAAAATGTTGTACTTCTGAAAGTATATATTCTTTATAGTCTTTTAGCTGAGTTAAGTATGCTGGTATCCTTTTGATCTGAACATTATGAGTATTTTTATCATGAATTCAAAAACAATTGAGTTATGATCAGATATAGGACATGAAATGATTTTGGAATTAATTAAATCTGTTACCATCTGGTTAGAAATAAAGACCCTATCTATTTTTGAATAAGTTTTGTATCTGTTAGAAAAAAGGTGTATGGTAATGATTTTGACTCTATCTGATTATTAATATCATTCAAATGATAAGAATTAGCAAAATCATTTAAATGTTTTGCATTAGATGTAATTCTTCTTTTCTTTATAGTGGTAGTATCACTTTCATGTAGTATACAATTAAAATCACCAGCTAAAATAATATCCCCTATAGAGAATGATATGATCTTATCAATATGATGTTTCACTGTATTAATACCAATTCCAGGTATCCAATATACATTAATTAAAGTGTAAGTCTTCCCATTAATTTGTATTGTAACCATACAAAACATTCCTTTGTCATCCTGATAAGACTTAATGGTTTTAGGAATGGGCATACTTTTATTCCATAAAATAGCCACTCCTCTTTTTTCTGAGTGTGCTCTGAACTAACCAATACTGTATACTTATTAGTGGCTAGTTTATCAATATCTTTTTTCAAGAGATGGGTTTCTTGCAGGAAGACTAGATTGGCCTTGTGTAGATTAATGTATCTTATTAGGCTTGCCCTTTTACACGGATTATTCAATCCATTAATGTTTAAAGAAATTCCTTTTAAAGATGTCATTTGGCATTTTTAAAACTCAAGAATCTTATGATCGAAATAACAAATAACCAGATAAATAATGTTACATCTCCTCTTTTAGGTGTACCTTTAAATATAGCTGTATTTATTAAATCTCTTATGGGATTTTGTATAGGATTCAATTTTGTTTGTAGTGACAATGAGTGTACAAAATATATTGTGGATGTCAAAACTATATACATATAACAATGAACAAGTGAAAATAATGTAAGGATTAAACCTTGCATCCCGCCTGGAGTTGAAAACTCCAACTTAGAGCAGTATTTACTACTCAAGTTAACCCCCTACCCTAAGCAGCAGTACCTCAGCTACCACCCTATCAATTTAATACTAGTTATATTTAACTGAGGTTAACAGTTTTCAATTCAATTATCTATCAAGACAAAACTACACATTTGGTAAAACAGCATCATATAAACTAAAATAAACTTTTTTTTTTTTTTTTTTAAAAACTGTTCATACTATTATATAGATCTATGTAATATATAACACTTGTATTCTAATAGCATTCAAATAATCTTAATGTTAGAAATCAAGAGGAGAGAAAATTATGTTCTAACATTCATTTAAATCAAAAACTTTGGCTAATATGATTCAGACATTACATGCATTAAGATGCATCTATTTTCTGTCATGTGAATTCTATCAACAGCTTCCAAAAAATCTTGAATTGTTTGTATATGAGCATTTACTTAAACTCATTATTGTCAATAGAGTAAAATATTGTATTCATAAAAATTATTATAAATCATATTGCATAGTTATGCAGATTCTCAGAAACACCTGCGTTATTACCTAAAAAAAAAAAAAAAAAGCCATCACACACATAAACACAGACACACACACATACATATACACACACATATACACACACACACACACACACACACACACAAACACACAAACACACACATATACATATACACATACATATATACACACACACACACACACACACACACACACACACACACACACACACACATACATATATATATATATATATATATATATATATATATATATATCTGATCTCACTGAGTTGTGTCTTTGTAGAGCACAATCCTACTTGCTGTCCCTAGAATAAATCTGTCTGCTTTATACAAAATAATGCACAGCAAACACATATTAGTAACCAGATTTTACAATCATGCTAACCTACTGCTTTAAAATATATCACATGACATTTCTTCCAGAATAGAGTTATAAGATTATTTATGCTTGTCAATCAGATGAATTAAATGAGTTATAGTAAAGTATATGTTTGGGACACAAGTTTTTAACACAGATTATTATGCTACTGTTAAGTAGATTTTCAAAAACATTTAAATAAATGTTTCATTTTCTATGCCTTCTAAAATAAGATATTTACTTGCTACAAGAAACTACATCATCTAAACTCATCATAACTGACATATTTTATGAATAGAGTATTTTTCCTGAATCTGTGGTGTGTCAGTGTGATAACCTTGTCAATGTTTATACTAACTGCTTTCAGTTTCTCTGTGAAAATTCTGTGAGTGAAGCTTCTGAGGAAACTCATGGACACTATGCATGAGACAGCCCACATCCCAGATTGTCTCCCTTAACATTTTGGCGGGAAACTTATTAAAACTTGTGGCAAACATTCATTTTGTCAACAGAGTAAAATATTGTATTCATAGAAATTATTATAAATCATATTAGATAGTTATGCAGATTCTCAGAAAAAAACCAATCACACTCACACACATACACACACACACACACACACACACACACACACACACACACACACACACATATATATATATCTGATCTCACTGAGTTGTGCCTTTGTAGAGCACTGTCCTACTTGCTGTCCCTAGAATAAATCTGTCTGCTTTATACAAAATAATGCACAGCAAACACATATTGGTAACCAGATTTTACAATCATGCTAACCTACTGCTTTAAAATATATCACATGACATTTCTTCCAGAATAGAGTTATAAGATTATTTATGTTTGTCAATCAGATGAATTAAATGAGTTATAGTAAAGTATATGTTTGGAACACAAATTTTAACACAGATTATTATGCTGCTGTTAAGTAGATTTTCAAAACATTTAAATAAATGTTTCATTTTTATGCCTTCTAAAATAAGACATTTACTTACTACAAGAAACTACATCATTTAAACTCATTATAACTGACATATTTTATGAACAGAGTATTTTTCCTGAATCTGTGGTGTGTCAGTGTGATAACCTTGTCAATGTTTATACTAACTGCTTTCAGTTTCTCTGTGAGAATTCTGTGATTTGAAGATTCTGAGGTAACTCAAGGACATTGTGCATAAGACAGCCCACATCCCAGATTGTCTCTCTTAACATTTTGGCGGAAACTTATTAAAAACTAGTGACAAACATTCATTTAGCAGTGTAAATGCATCTAAACATGACAGAACCTCCACAATGTATTCCACAGATCATCACAGCCTCTATGCAAGTGAAATTAAACTCAAAATTACCAACAAGTAATAAAACTCAGCATTCTTCTCCCAACTCAATTTTCATACAAATCCTATTATTCACTGTGCCCACACAGTCAAAAGCATTTCTATATATTAATAAAGAAAAGAAAAGAGAGTAGAAAATAAAAGGGAGTGAGGCAGAAATAAAAAAATGTAAGAGAAAGCTGTAAGAAGTATATACAATGGAATGTTACTTACTGTTTATATTAATAGAGTTAAAAATAAAACATTATTTACTCTTATTTAGTTCTGATTATTACTAGTTAAAGCATGACAGATTATTTACAAACAAGCATAAGCAGTATAATCAAGAAAGTATAATTAGAAATAGCATTTGAAGAACTTATAAACTTTTACAAGAAATAAATATGTTATTATTCTATTAATGATATTTTCATTACTGTTCTCTCCCTGCCCTCCCCCACCCTTTACCCACTACATAATCTAAATAGAATGTCATTGTTTAAACAAAGAAAATAATAAAAGAAGAAGGAAAAAAAAAGGTAAAAGATAAAAAAATGTATCAAATTACTAACCTTACTTTTTTCAGAAAGAAAAACAAATCGAGTCACAGCCTGCCATTAAATCCTCAGGCATTTTGACTGGTTATGAAACAAAACATTTCTTTGCACATAGAGAATAACTTTGATTAAATCTTTTCCAAAATATTTGTGGCTTTCTGGAAATGCAGGAACTATATTCAAAAAGATTAATAATGAACTAAAATGATGAGAGAGAAAAAACATATAACAAATCATTTGTTTTTAGTCTCTTCTTCTTCTCTGAAGTCTTCCAGGAAGCTTCAGTTGCCAATCTCTTTAATGAAGAACTAGCCCATTCCATTTCTTCTATTTTATCCAAAATCCTTTTTTCTTTCACAAACAGTAAAGCAGAGTCTAAATCATCGAAGACCTTAGGACCATCAGGAAGGAAGATTTTAAGCTTGGCAGGAAACAGAAGGTATGTTTTAAACTGTGCTTTTTAAGCTCCCTTATTAGTGGCAGAAAAACTTTTCTTTTAGCAATTACCATGGAAGAATAGTCATTGTCAAAACGCACAGTTGTCTCATTAAACTTAACAGGAGCTTTAGCCCAAGCAGATTTAAGAACCATCTCTTTATCAAAGATGATAGAAATCTAACTATAACTGATCTAGGATAGTTTTGTTAGAGTTAGTATTAGCTATAGATCTATGTGCTCTTCGATACCAAAAGAGAATGCTTCTGGTAAATCTAAAGTTTTAGGGAGCCATGTTGTTAAAAAGAAGTAATATTGTTACCTTCAATATTTTCTGGCAGTCCAAAAATCCTAATGTTATTGCGCCTAGATCTATTTTCCAGGTCATCCAGCTTTGTTTGTAAATGTGTATTTTGTTTCAGCAGAAACTCAATGTTGATTTCCTGTTCTTGTATTTTATTTTCCATGTCATTCACAGCTTCTTCTATGCCTGTCATCTGGATCTTCTGTTGTTGCAGGTCCATATGTAACAAGTCTATTTGTTTTGTAGTTTTTTCTATGAAAGCGTCTATTTTAGTATCCATTTTATCCATCTTAGCAGTAAGTTGCTGGACTATAATTATCAGAGACTGAAGTTCTTTCTTGATGCTGGAGTCTTGAGAATTTGTCTTACTGGAACTCATTTCAGACTGATAAACTGACAGGAAAATTTCCAAAGTAATTTCTGACAGGAATATTATTAAGATTTCCTTTCTTTTTTAGATATAGTTCAAGAACTATATAAAACAAACATATTTAGAAAGAAAATTACTTCAAGAATTAATTTTTTAAGTAATTAATTCCTGTCAATGTAATGAAATTGGTGGAGCTGAAGAAATCTGCTGCTATCCTGTGTTCATCCTTGGCCACGCCCCCCCTTGGCTTATGTTTTTGACTGTAAGATGGCAGACATCTTGGTTTATTTAACCTACTGTCTATAAACCAAGTCAAAACTCCTATAGCTTCTGATAAGAATCAGAACCCCCTTCCCACATGATTATTAATAAGTCACTGACATACTGTATATTTAGACAACAGTTTTAAATCTTTATTTACCAAGGAACACCTAATTTTTAGGGTATTAAAATGCCTCTATCTGCAACTCTGGGATCAAGTTCACCTGTTTCATAAGGGACTTGTAGGTTTCTAGTAATTATTATGAGTTATATCAATTACACAACTTAATCTATACTACTAGCTATGCTTTCTTATCCATTAAACTTTCTACTAAGACACTACCCAACTCACAGAGATCACAGAAGTATGATGGAATGTTCCTGCTATGAGATCAAAAATATGTCATTACCATTTCAACTGATCTACAAGGAGCCCTCATTGGTGAGTCATCAGTCAGGTTCATTCTCTCTACCACAATTTAGCACTTTTTCTGTTTAGAAACTCATGCACTTGGGCGAGTGTGCCTAATGCCAGTGTATGCCATTATGTCACGTATTGACTATAGCCAAAGAAACAAGAACAGCACGTAGGTAAACCAGGCAGGATATAAAATGCAAAACAGTAGTTAAAAAATCCAAAGACTGGAAATGTTGAGGTAAAATGCAGCATTTATTCCACGCAGGAAAAAAAATCATAAAGCTTTTGGGATCAACCCTTCATCAGTGTGTAAAAAAAGAGATCAAATGCTTTCATTTAAATAGTAAATTCAAACCATAAAACTAATCACATGACAGTTATATTAAGCACTTCAGTTTAAAGACACACATACAGGTAAAATGTTACCGACAGTCAGTATAGCCATAAGATAAGTAAAGCATTTAACTAAGACTCATCCACACAAGATGTTATTTCAAAGCTAGCAGTCATGCTGTAAGCTGTGTCAAGCATTCTACATAGGGAAATGCACAAGAAGGTCGTAGGACAGAATTATTGAACGCAAATCTGAAATACGTAGAGTGGTAGCAACTAATGCTCTGGGCAAGCATATGAGGGAGAAAGGAAGTATACATACATTTAACTTTAGAGTCATTGATATCAGACAGAAAAAAGGAGGGCATCTTAACAATGAGTTAGAAGTATGTGAATACTCATGGATCACACTTTTAGAAGCTGATTGTTTTCCAGGTTTAAATACAGCAGTAAGTATTAAACCTATGTTAAAAAAAAGACAGTAATAATATCTTGTGTGGATGGGTCTTAGTTAAATGTTTTACTTATTTTATGGCTATACTGACCGTTGGTAACATTCTACCAGTATATGTGTCTTTAAAATGAAGTGCTTAATACAACAGTGTTATGTGATTAGTTTTATGGTTTGAATTTACTATTTAAATGAAGGCATTTGATCTCTTTTTTTACACACTGATGAAGGGTTGATCCTGAAAGCTTTGTGATTTTTTTTTTCCTGTTTGGAATAAACGCTGCATTTTACCTCTACATTTCCAGGCTTTGAATTTTTTTACTAATATATTGACTTATTTGCTCAGGAATTATGGACAAAGCTAAAAATATTGAGAGTGAAGAAAAAAAGACCCAAAATCATACTCTAATTTCCTTAAAAAGTTAATAGAATAACACGCTTTGCATCACAATGCATTTTCTGTGCAATAAAAAGTATGAAACTCTAATGTCTCTTATTACTAACTATAACCTTCAATGATTTACCAGAAAATCAAAATATTACAAGGGACATGGCAAAAATATGAAGAAAATCAGGGATATTCAGCATTCTGGACAGCTGAGTATATATAAGGGCATTCTTAGTCTCTGACCTTGTCAGTACACCCCAACCATTGAGTGACTACATTTCCTGAAAATCAAGAAATATTAATGAAGATTTGAGAGCTACACTGTGAACAAGTAACATACAAGTATATTTCTGCCCACCTTACAATGAACTCTAATAGCAAACGTTTGGTTGAGAGACTGTCCAGGCAAATAGACAGTGAGAAGGAGCTTGGGATTCACTAAAGAGGGTCCAGTCGTTGATAAACAGATACTATAAGAAAACAACACAATTAACTGAGAAAAATAGTCTCACAAGACAATGTAAACCACTTTTTTTGGTACTGTAAGAAAACATCTATTATATGCAACACGGAGTACCACCTTTGGTGGATCAATGAATGGGATGAATCCAACCCATAATCCCACCCAGACAGCAGAAGGCAGATAACACTGAAAAGACAAAAAAAAAATCAGAAGGCTAAACATTGAAATATATACATTCCAAGGAGGTGCAACCCTTGAGTCAAGATGACTCAATAATGCCTGGTAAAGGTGTGAACTGACAGATGAAGTGGCTATGGCATGAATGACTGCAGTGGACACATTCTGGAAATTAGTACTGAAAATAGCCAAGCACTTGACTACAACATTTTCCAGCAGACAGTGAGCTGTCTGACTGCAAAAGATAATGCAGCTGTCAGCGTTGGGGAACAGAGGGGTGAAGCCCTAACTATGAACCAGATGACCTGGGTTCAATTAGTGGCCCTGGTGTTGGAGATAATGACAAAGGAGAAAGAGGAATTGTGAGTCAATGCCTGCTCAACTCTTCTACACAGGATGTAGAACAGGGATATGATTTAAGGTGCATCCAGCATGGCATCAAGTGGTGATTCCACAGCCATGATAGATATAGCTGCTATGTGGACTGGATGTGGATCAGAGCGTTGTGCAACTTCATGGGATGGAACAGCTTGGTTATGGCACCACTGTACAACCACTCTGTGATTTGGCTCAACATGCCAGAATTTTACAAGGTGCATAAAAAAACTTTCTCATGAAGAATATATGATGCTACGTGCAGCACCCTCTTTTCTACCTCCCACTGTGTAGTTGCCAATTCTTCTTCTTCACCCCATGGACATTTTGGAGGCTGGTATTGTGTTTTCCATGGGGCTACACTGGACAGGACAGTCATAATAAAACAGGAGGAGCACTTGGCAAGCATAAATAAAATTGCAGTTGGCAATCTATTTGGAAAGGGACTGGTGACTGCCAGTTTCTTCCTCCCCAGAGCAAAGGAAGCAAATAGCTGTTCAGTTTCACATTAAACCTGAAATAACAGCATGCAGAGGTTGTGTAAAGCTCTCAATCTCTTCTGGTTTCTACTCTGGTGCATAAAAAAGAGAGTAATGGACTAATTCATGGATAATTCAGAAACCACTTTCAGAATGGAATGTGGATTGGATCTAAGGGGCACCCAGTCCTTGTGAAAAGTCAGAAATGGTTACTTGTACATTGTGGTCTTCAGCTTTGAGGTCTTGTACTCAGAGCTGATGGCCACCAGAAAAAAGCATTTCACAAGATATGAATATAACTGTTGCTGAATTAAAGTATCAAAATAGGATGAGCAAGCCTGTGAATCATGATACTCCAATTCCATAGATGGGAGAGTTTTTTTTACAAGTTGATGGAAGTGTAGCACACCTTAGAGGAACAACCTTACAGTCTTATGTTGGGTCACAAATCTGCCCTGCATAATTTCATGATTGAGAGACTCTACTGTCATATGCACCTGACCATAGAATAGTGGAGGTCTAAGCTATAATGCTTCAGATAAATTGGATGGCCTCTAAGATGAATGGCTGGGTTAGTATCAGATGATATTCTACTGAGTGGATAATATTTTGCATTTAACAGGGTAACACTGCCTGGCTGAAGGCTTCCTAGCAGCCTCAAGTAGTTTCAGTACCATGCCAGAAGGTTCAGCATGATCATATATATTTTACAGCAAGAGCCAAATTTCTTTTTTTTAAAGAAACACCTTTATTGAAGTATTACTTGCGACACAAACAAACATTTATATAAAAGGAATTAAACTATATTAACAAGTTCACATTTACAAACAATATAGATCACAGATATTGTTCTACATGATATAATCAATCCAATATTACATAAATTGTTCAATTCCTGCTCTCTCTTAAACCTCATTCATCCTCGAAAACATTTTTCTGTGTGTACTGTTCCCACAATTTCCATGTGTTTTATGTAATTTACTCCTACCCTTTTTAAAGATCCTACATCCTGTTATTTTACCTCTGTCACAATATTTACTACTTCAGGTATAGTAATTTCAGACATTGATTATCATTTTTAGTAATTGCTCTTTTGGCAGTCACCAGAATTAAACTTAACTAGGCTTTACTATGTCCAGGCTATTCAGATTCTGTAGCCCTGCTCAAAAATAATTTCCTTGGCTACACTTATTTGCTCACTCAGTATTCCTGACAGAATACTCTGTAGGAGACTTTTAGTCTGCCAACTCATTACTGAATGAGAACATATGCTTCCCTGTACCTCTTTCTTCCCCATTACACCTCCAACATTTGCCATCTACCTCAGGAAAAAATGTCTGGATTCTGCTTGAGGTATTAAAGAACATATGCAAAGACTTCCAGGCAAAAACCTTAACTCTTATACATTTTGTTCCATATCTGGGAGCCATACATATGTCCTCACATTGTTTTTTTTTGTGAATTGCTTATCTAATCTCTCTTCCAATCTTTTCTGACCTCCTCTGATTGATTTCTAGAGTTATCATACAATATTTAACATGCCCTACTAATTATCCCCTTTTTAACAACATTCAACTAAAAACTCAACCAGTGCAGGTCTTTCATTTAAGATATCCTTTGTCTTTGCCTATTCTCTGATATCAATCACTGATAGAAAAGGCAATCTGTAGCCTGCATTCCAAATGTCTTCTTGGCCTCTTCCTATTCTATTACCTTTCCTTTTCTAATTATTTGTTCTCGATATCTTGGTTCCTTTGCCAGCTTCTTCTAGTAAATTCCAGCCCCTGTTGCCTACTCTTTGTACCCTAATTGCATTCATCCCTATCGGCATAATCTCTTTTCTCTATTTCTATATTGGCTTAGTTCTTAGCATGCCTTCTGGTACTTTATGAATACAAAATTCTGTATGACTGATGTTATTCTCTCTAAGGACTTGAATCCCAAATCCCAGTCTTTCTTTATCTGAAGAAATTCCTTGACTACAAAGAGAAGTGGTTTCTAAATCCCTAAGAAATTGATAGCTAGAAGCCACATCCTCAGCCACTCCTGGGTGACTGGAATAAGCTTTGGCCTTTCTTCCTTGAACTTTGCCTTGATAAGGAATGAGTGGGAACAGTGCAAAGATATACAAGAACATTCCCTGCCACAGGATGGACAGTACATCTACTGCAACCTCTCTGCAATGTCAAGAAGACAGGGAGAACTAAATTTGTTTGAGTATTGAACATGTAGAGCTCCACAATGCTTTTTCAGGAAGATCCAATCTAAATCTGGCTCCTGAATCTGGAGCACCAGCAGAGGGATGAAACTGCAGTTCACTTAGCTCACCGCCACATTCACTTCCTCAAGGATGTGAACCTCAGGAGGATTGATGCCTCTGTTTATTGCTTACTGTCAGACAGGCATTACCTCTCTACAGGGGGTGTATGATGGTATGTCCCTCTGCTTGTTTAGATACTACATGAAGAATGGATGGTTTGGCCAATTTAAGAGGGGTTTCAGGTACAGCTTAATGTCCATGGCCTTCAGGGCTGAGATGGACAGTAAGATGGCTGTTCACAACTTCAACTGGATTATGTGATGCACTGTCTTCAGGGGTAATATCTCCCTTGGGCCATGATAGAGCATAGGTGAGCTCACCACCCTGCCAGGGAAGCATCCATCATCAGAACGTGTATACCTGTGGGAGAAAAACGCAAGAGCCTTGAGTCTTTCACCACCGCAAGTAGCCAATTATCAAGAATGCCAAATATAGAATATTTAGAACATTTTTCAGGAAATAAATAGTTTTAAGTTAAGTCTGTATTGTTTAGGATAGTTGAAGGGTAGGAGGGTCTGGAGTGATTACATCAATGACCAACAGGTTATGTGATAAGAAAAATGTTTTTTTTTTAAACAGCAGTTTTGTATTAGTGTTTTATCTGATGAAGTTGAAGTAAAAGATTGGATTAAAGTGCTTATCATTAAAGATTTTTCTACTGTTCTGTGCTGTTTCTGTCTTCAACTTAAATGGTTTTTGCGTTTTAAACAGTTTGGTTTGTCCTGTCTTTGGTTTACCTAGTTTTGGATGCCATGGCAGGCAAGGAAGAAACAGCAACACAGTCTTTATTTTGTTCAAATAATAATGACCAACTGAATGAAAATGTTGAGAATTTGACCCTCCTTCTTCAGCAGTTGATACAAAGGGTCGAGGGACTAACCCAGTGCATGAATGGATTACAAACTCATCAACAACAGATAAGCCTTAACCAAGGTACCAACTTTGGCATTGGTAATACAGACTTAGAAGTGAATCAACAAAATGCACGCTTGGCGAACACATCTGCTGATTTTTTACCACCAGCAGGACAATTTGAAGAACAACAAGTCCCGGTGAGGTATCCTCCATTTACAGAAAATGTTCTGGGCAGGCAGCAAGTCCTGGTGAGGTATTGCCATCTATGGGGGATGTTCCGGGGGAACAATTAAGGGGCAGTCTTGGTACTACAATTGGCCAGTTGTGGCCATACAGTACAACCAGCAAGATGCCCTGGTTGGTTGGTTAAAATGATCCTTTGGTTTTAATACTGAATCACTGACAATAACTCCAGATGAAGGAAATTTGAATCAGAAATTGAATTAATTCAAATACAGGTTGACCAAGTATAAAAAACTCCAATTAGAAAATGTGTATCTAGTTGAATGCATTACAAACAAGCAGGTCCCCAAAGGTTTGCAGTTATGGTGATACCCAAATGACCTCAAAGTAAATTCACTGTTACATCTTGAATTAATACAGATGTTTGGCAGACAGGCCTGTAAACTCCTTGAAGTACTCAATGCTAGACAAACTGAAAGTCTAGCAAGAGATTTGTCCAATTTGGATAATGCCATTAAAAATGATAGTGCTTACACAGCATACAAGGACAAATACTTTAGAATATTTGGTACTATCGACCAACTCTTGTATAAACTTAAAAATAACAAAATAAAGAAGATCCAGAAAGATAAGAATGATTATGCAAAGGGTACCACATATCCCAAACCACCATCTTCACAAACATGGGGGACTAAGTACCAACAATATTTCTTTCGGCAAGGTATGGCTGACCATCAGAGTATACAAACAGAGAATGCAAGGAGTAATCATCAAGAAATTATTCAGGAAGACAAACTAACAATACACCAGCATATAATAGGAGTGAATTTCTTCCTTTAAGGAGTTCAGATAGGATAAAAGAAAAAAATCAAAGGGATCTACAGAACAACCAACAGAATAGCCTGGATTTTTATACACCCTCCAGGAGGAACCAATGGGTAAACTGGAAACAGACACAGCCCAGATTCAACAACCAAACAAGAACCATGATAGAACAAATAGAGGAGTTAGGATCTGATTTAAAGGACAATGGTATTATAGTAGCATTTGTGGATGCAAATTCAGGACCTGTTAAGAGTGTTACAAGCTGTGAAGAGGATTTTAAAATTTATAATTTTTTTAGATGCACTTATTGATACAATAATAGTAGAGACATTAAGCAAGGGATTAATATTTGTTCCATCAACAAAAGTGAACATGGCCAACACTATTACAGATCTGAAACTTTTCTCAAGACAATTGAATTTTAGATTGATTTTTGAAGATACTTTGGCACCAAGAACTGTAAGTACTAACATTTCTGGTACACTCAACCCACTCCTCCATCCTACTTTGCTGTTACATGAAAAAATGGGTGAATTAAATATTAGAGAAATGTTTAATGTGTCTCATAACAGATATTTCAATGATAATTTAAGTAAACAGGATTTTATGAAGATGGATTATTTGAAACAGCAAAACATAAGGATAATTAAACCCGATAAGTGGTGGGTTGGTTATAATCGATGTTAATGATTATTATACCAGAATGAACAACATACTGCAAACAGAAATATATGAACCAGTTTCAATAAATGAAGTAAACGGAATCTATAGTCAAATTGGTTCACAGATTCAAGGCATGTTCATTCATAAAATAATTGATATTGAAGTTTATAATTATCTGTACATGGTAGCTCCCTTAACCGCAATAAATTTTGGAGTCCCCAAAATCCATAAAAATACAGAAAATCCCCCTACATGCTCCATCATTGATGGGAGACAATCAGTTACTTATTCATGTACAAAATGTTTAGATACTAAGTTCAAAGAACTTCAGGACGAAACCCAAATTTGCAAGGATTCTTGGAGTTTTCTACAAGCTGTTAACCAACTGGATTTTAATACCGCACAACATAGATGCAAATGGGTAACTAAATTCTTAAGGATGAAGAAAACACTCCAATACCTTACTAACCTATATGTGGAATTATTAGAACTTATACTTAGTAATAATTTTATATATTTTGAAGGTTAACACTATCTTCAAAAAACTGGAGTTGCAATGGGCTTACCATGTGGAGCAACTTTTGACAACATGGTGAAAGGCCTTATTTTCCCAGATAATTCTATTAATAATAAAATACGTTTTTATACCCATTACCATGATGACATTTTTATATTATGGAAATGTAGAAAGGAAGAGATCATTAATTTCATGGATTATATTAGTCACACTGCCAATTTTTGTTGGTTACATATGAAATTAACACCAAAAAAGTAGCTTATTTGGATGTCTTGTTGATTAAGGAGAGGGTACATTTAAGCTACATTTCAAATATTTATAGGAAAAAGACCTATTCCAATAGTTTCCTCCATTTTTCTAACATGTACCTTTACCATCAGAAAGAAACAGTTCTGAAAGGCCAACTGGTAAGGGCTGCAGAAATGGTTTCTCTCAAAGATTTTTTGGATAAATGTTATAATCTAACTGGAATGTTTACTAGGAGAGGATATCCTGAAAACTTACTTAAAAACTTGGTTGGGGAAATATTAAATAAGAGGTCTAGTGGTAATTTTAAACCAATTTTGAGTGCAGAAGGACCAGTAAGACACAAATGGGTCGATAACATTAATGAACAACTTATACTGGACAATATGGTTAAAAATCCAGAAGCCCAGTTTAGTACTACATTTAGCACACAGGCTAACATAATAAGAAAAATTGTATATAAAAAACTGGGCATTATTGGATGAGGATATAACCATTAGGGAACTAATAGGAGGTAAACTATCAATAGTTTTCTGTAGGGGATTGAACTTAAAAAACATATTCGAAAACCTAAATTTTGATAATAATTAAAGATTTTTAGGTATGAAGCAATGTGGGTTCTGCCCATATGCAAACTGATATTTATGGGGGAGATCTTTTGCATTAAGGGACTCCAGTACAAGATAAAGGGTGCTTACAATTGGGAATCAAGGAGAGTTGTGTATGGTGCTTTTTGCCAAAATTGCCCATGTTTTTATGTGGGCAAAACAGATCGTAACATAAAAGAACGAATCTATGAACATAAATATTGTATAAAAAAAAAGGGAAAATGAAAATGATTTACCAAAACACATTCACAATAATGAGGGGCATAGTTTGAAATTTATGGTAATAGTGCTAGTACAAATAAATGAGGAGGGCCATTAACATTACTCATTGAGCGTAAGGAATTAGTATGGCAGATTTTATTATATGCAGATTGTTGGCCAGGACTGAATCAATTGTGTGTACTTTAAAAATTAAGTCCTCGACAAGATGATGAGTTTTTAAATGTATATTCAATTCTTTGTTTGAATATGCTGATTTGATGAATGTTTTTATTATTAGCCTTATTTAGTTCAATCACTGTATTTATATTTAGAATATTTAGAAAAATGTTCAGGAAAGAAGTTGTTTTAAGTTAAGCCTGTATTGTTTAGCATAGTTGAAGGGTAGGAGGGTATGGAGTGATTACATCACTAATAGGTCAGGTGATAAGAAAACTGGGTTTTTCAAACAGTGATTTTGTAGTAATGTTTTATCTGATGAAGATCAAGTAAAAGATTGGATGAAAGGGCTTATCATTAAAGATTTTTTCACTGTTCCGTGCTGTTTCTGTCTTTAACTTAGGTGGCTTTTGTGTTTTAAACCATTTTGCGTCATCAGTCAATGTTGAATGGCGATGCACATGTGTGTGCGTGTGTGTTAGAAGTAACAAGTCAGTCAGTAAGTATATGAAGTATGAAGTATATGTACAAGTTACAGCTCCTGATGTGTGTATGCATAATAAATTACTTGAATGCATACCCAGCCTCAGTGTCTCATTTGAATATATGAGAAATGCGACATGGTGTCAGAATGGGATCTGAAGTTGAAGCAGGTCACAAAACCATGAGGCATACAGCTAGAAGTGGAGTAATATCCAGGAATGAACTTGCAAACAGGTCAGTGGTTATTTGAAGTTACTTAAATTTGTTTCAAATGATTTTCAGTTGCCAGACATGTGGCATAGCATTCAAAGTGTTCAAAATAATTTCCGAGATGTTCAAAATGTCTGAGATAGTGGCATAATATTTAAAGTGCTTGAAATAATCTCAGAAGTCTTTAAAATGCTTGAAAAGGCTAAAATATCTGAATTTTTTCATAATGTACGAGTTTTTTGCAATAACTGAGACTTTTCAAAGTGTCCGGAGTGTTAGAGGCATGTGCAGTGTGACAGCAAAGCATTTTTAGAGAGGTTGTTGTGCATTAGAGCAAAATTACAAGTACCTGGTCTATACTTATGTTTAAAAGGAATTTGTTGTTATGGCAGAGGGATTTCACAGACCTGAACTACTGGTGTTTGATAATAATATTGCTGAGAATTGATGAGTGTTTGAGTAAGAGTATATTTTCATACAGGCTGCATTTTCTGATAACGACACACAGACAAGGGCATTTATACTTCTCAATTAAGTTGGCTCAGAAGCCATTGAGTGGGAATGTTCATTTGTGTATGTACCTGCCATGTGCAGGGGAGGGGGAGAACTGCCATAATGTGATACAGGCTGAAACACGGGAAGACCCTGAGTGCTTAAAACATAAATTTAGAGAAATGCATGACCCTCAAATGAATATTACAATGGAAAGGCACAAATTTTACACAAGAATTCAGAAGCCTGGTGAAACTATTGCAGCATATATTACTGACTTAAGAAATAAAGCAAAAACATGTAGATTTGGTGATCTACGAGATGAGTTGCTAAAAGATTGTCTTGTATGTGGTGTTAATAATGATGCAGTGAAAAAGATTTTGCTTTGAGGTAGTGAATTAACATTGAGCAAAGCCAGTGAAATTTGTCAAATACATTAAATTACAGAAGAGCATACAAATATGCTTACGAATGAGAAAAGCATGCTTGTTGCATCTGCTAGTGCGAATGTTGATAGTGTACAGCAGAAAGTTAAGATGAAAAAAAAATATAAACTGAGAGGCAGTGCCACACCCAATCTCATTGTTAACTGTCACAATTGTGGAGGCAGTCATGATCCTAAATGGGAAAAGTGTTTAGCTTTTGGTCAGCAATGTCACAAATGTATAAAGCGGAATCATTTCAAAAGGCTTTGAAAGTCTAAAGTGTTGCAGACTTAAATTAAGAGAGATTATCCGAAGAAGGAAGTAGATCAGATAGAAACTGTAGAAAACTCAGAGAGCTGTGAGCAAACTTTCTATGTTGATGATGTCTCTGTGATCTATGAAACAGTCAATACAGTAGATTGTCAGCAAAGAGTGAAATATTTTGTACTGTACAAATTAAAACTATAGAGCTTAAAGTAGACACTGGATCTAAGTGCAATGTTATATTAGCACAAACATTTGCTAAAGTAAAAGCTGATGAGAAACTTGATTCAGCAAAGTGTGCAAAACTAGTTGATTATTGTGGTGAAGCGATTCAAACTGATGGTGCAGTAGTTCTTTCATGCCATTCTGCTGGAAAGAGCTATGATGTGCAGTTTTATGTAGTCAAAATTTTCGTGTAGTCACTGTTAGGCCTCAAAGACAGTCTGAGAATGGGAATGATTTAATTTAATATAGAGGTCCACCATATAAGTCTGAACAACAATGACAGTTTTACACAGAATATTTTTAGTCACTATGCTGATAGTTTCAAAGATGAGCTTGGTAAACTTCCAGTCACATATTCCATGAAGTTAAACCATGAAGTAAGCCCAGTTTTCAGACTAGCACAGAAGATTCCAGTAGCAATGCAGAGTAAAGTAAAAGCAAAACTAGACAAAACGGTGAACTTAGGTGTCCTTACTCCAGTAGAAGAACCGACTGAATGGGTATCCTCCATGGTCGTAACTCATAAGAAAAGCTCAGATGATATTTAAATAGATCCACGAGACTTAAAGAAAGCACTTAAGCATCCTCATCATCCAATGTGTAAAGTAGAAGAGGTAGCCGCTCTCATGCCAAGTTCCACTGTTTTTTTTCAGTCTTAGATGCAAAAAGCTCCTTTTAGCAAATTTTACTGCATCACAAATCTTCATTGTTAACCACATTCAGTACACCATTTGGTAGATAACGATTTTTAAGAATGCTATTTGGAATTAATTCTGCCATTGAGGTATTTCAACGTGTCATGTATCAAATTTTTGTCTGGTTATCCAAGTGCTATTATAGTAAACAACATTATTGTTGGGAGCAGTGATGAAGACGAACATGATAGAAATCTCAGGAAAGTTCTAGAATATGCATGTGAAGTAAATCTTAAACTGAATCCTCAGAAATTTAAATTCAAACTGAAAGAAGTTACTTATGTGGGACATTTGTTTACAAGTTTTGGCTTACAACCAGATCTGTCTAAGCAAACATGAAATGGCTAAAATGCCAGTTCCAGAGAATGTCACATCTTTACAATGTTTTCTAGGTATGGTTAACTATTTAGCAAAGTTCATCCCAGACTTGAGTGAGCTTTCTGCACCATTACATGAGTTGACATGCAAAAATATAAACTGGTCCTGGTTGGAACAACACCAAAGAGCTTTGATATTCTTAAGAAGAAAATTGCCAGTCTACCCACATTGAGATATTATGATGTTCACAAACCTGTAACTCTTTCTTGTGATGATTCAAGGTATGGCCTTGGCACAGCATTTCTTCAAGAAGGCATACTAGTAGCCTAAGCATCAAGAACATTACCTCAAACAGAGATGCATTATGCATACATAGAAAAATAACTTTTGGCAGTAGTGTTTGCATGTTCGAAGTTCAATGATTATATTTATGGCAGACTATCCAAATACAGACTGATCACCAAGCACTAGTGACAATTTTGAAAAAGCCAATACATACAGCCCTAGCTTGATTGCAATGCATGATGTTAAAATTGCAAAAGTACAAGTTCAATATCGTTTACATAAAAGGTAAATACTTGTACCTTGCTGATGCTTTGCCACGTGGACCCAGACAAATGACAGAGCAGCAGGAAAATGAAACAGCAGAATTTGAAGTCATGGAAGTCAGAAATGTTTTGTCATCATGGCTTGTTGAACAAAAGAATCACACAGCTTCAGACCCAGTTCTCCAGAAGCTGAAAAATGTTATCAGTCAAGGATAGCCAACACAACAAACCAATTTAACACTTGACATTCAGCAGTATTTTCCTTACAGAGATGGACTCATGGTAGAAGATGGAATCATCCTGAAAGGTCCAAAAGTGGTAATTCCTGAAGCATTACAACAGGAATATAATCAACATTTTACATCATGGTCACCCAGGTACTGATTCAACCAAAAAAAAGGTCAAGAGGCATTGTATTTTTGGCCTTCTATGTCCAAAGATATAGAGAAGGAAACTCTAGCATGTTCAATTTGCAACAGCACCAAACTGCAACAACAAAAATAACCATTTCAGCTATGCCAAATTCCTGAATGGTTGATGGCTGCTGTAGACTTTTACTGAAATTGGTTTGAAATTGGCCTACTTCCGAACTTGACGTCTAGCACAGTCATTACAAAATGGAAGAGACATTTTTCTTTCCATTGTAGTCCACACAAAGTCATGTCTGACAATGGTGTACAGTTTACTAGTCAGCAGTTCAAGAAATTTGCTGAGTCTTGGGAATTTGTTCATATTACTAGTAGTCCTGAGTACCCACAAGCCAATGGTTTAGCTGAACATGCAGTTCAGAGTGCAAAGCACTTGTTGGAGAAATCCAAAAGAGATGGTACCAATGTTTTCCTTAGCTTACTCAATCTCAGAAACATTCCTCGAGACAACTTGCTTGGTTCACCTGCTCAAAGACTGATGTTCAGATAGACACGAAGAACTCTTCTAATCAGTAAACAATTGTTAGTACTAAACACAAAGATCAATAGAGTGGTCAAGGTTCAAGTTTCAAGAAAATGTCAGTCACAAAAGTTGTACTATGATAAAATCAGTAAATCCCTTCGACCACTGTTACAAAGAGAAGTTGTGAGAATGCAAGCATCCAAAGGTTATGATTGTGTAGGAATCATGAAGAACATTTGTGAGGAACCGAGATCTTACATCATACAGTCTGAAGGAATGGATTACAGAAGGAATCGTAGACATGTGTTACCTCTCTCAGAACCAGTGCCACAGCAGATTGCCTGTGTCAGTGACTCCAATTTCCAGAGTGACTCGTCAACTGTTCAAATTCAAAAGGACAGTGTGCTTTCTTCAAACAACTGTGATGTAAACCCAAATGTTCCAGTACTGAATGAATCCCCAGAGAATGTCCCTGTTGCTAAATCCAGTCAGAATTTCTGTGTAACTAGATTGGGTAGAATTTACAAACCCAATCCTAACGGGTGGCATAGTGCTGTAGTGGTTAAAGTTACTACCTCACAACAACAGGTTCTCTGGTTCGATTCTTGGCTGGAATGCCTTCTGTACAGAGTCTGCATGACCTCCTTGCATTCATGTGGGTGTGATTCGGTTTCCTCCTACATTCCAAAGACATGCATCTGGAGCATTTCTGGAGCATTTCTCCCCAGGCTGAAAATATACTCTGTCCTAGTTGGACTTTCTCGGTCAACAAATAATAAATAAAAAATCACTTATGTTTTGTTAAAATAATGCCTAGCTTTTAAATATGCCTTTGTTCTTGTATTTTGCAATGTTGAACAAAGTTAAAGAGGGAGGATGTAGATGTGTGTATATTGAATCTAGTCAGCCACTGTAGCTAGACAGCATGTACATATAAGTTACTGTGCACGTGCAAGATCAGTGCCATTTTGTGTAGTCAGTGTGAATGTAACCTTGAAAGGAGATGCACATGTTTTAGAAGTAACAAGTCAGTCAGTAAGCATAAGAAGAACAAAGGACATGTACAAGTTACAGCTCCTGATGTGTGTATGTATAATAAATTACTACAGCTCCTGATGTGTGTATGTATAATAAATTATTACAGCTCCTGATGTATGTATACTAAATTACTACAGCTCCTGATGTGTGTATGTATAATAAATTACTACAGCTCCTGATGTGTGAATGTATAATAAATTACTACAGCTCCTGATGTGTGTATGTATAATAAATTACTGCAGCTCCTGATGTGTGTATGTATAATAAATTACTGCAGCTCTTGATGTGTGTATGTATAATAAATTACTACAGCTCCTGATGTGTGTATGTATAATAAATTACTACAGCTCCTGATGTGTGTAAGAAAAATAAATTACTACAGCTCCTGATGTGTGTATGTATAAATTACTACAGCTCCTGATGTGTGTATGTATAATAAATGACTACAGCTCCTGATGTGTGTATGTATAATACATTACTACAGCTCCTGATGTGTGTATGTATAATAAATTACTACAGCTCCTGATGTGTGTATGTATAATGAATTACTACAGCTCCTGATGTGTGTATGTATAATAAATTACTACATCTCCTGATGTGTGTATGTATAATAAATTACTACAGCTCCTTTTGTATGTATGTATAATAAATTACTACAGCTCCTGATGTGTGTATGTATAATAAATTACAGCAGCTCCTGATGTGTGTATGTATAATAAATTACTACAGCTCCTGATGTGTGTATGTATAATAAATTACTACAGCTTCTGATGTGGGTATAGCTCCTGATGTGTGTATGCATAACAAACGACTTGAACACATAACCAGCCTCGGTGTCTCATTTGAATACATGAGACATGAGATGGGGGGGGGGGTCTTAAGCCTAGCCAAGTTGTCCCATAAGAAGAATGATGTCCTGTTTCCGAATAGGACATTGACAGCCAGGCATTTATTTATCTCTGTTCATGAGGGACATGGGTGCTAGGCTGTGTGTAAATTTCCTATTCCCCATCCACTGGTCTAGGTTGCACTTAAACTAGGTAACAGAAGATCTCAGATAACATTTGATCATCACCTGTCATCCACTCTGGACTGCAATAACTCAAGTAGGTACTGCCAGAATATACAAAAGGGATGGATTATGTGTGGTAATACAAAACTTCATCACATAAAATATGAGCAATGTAAAAAATGGGAGTGTATATGTGTGTATAGGAGCCAAATAATCTTGCATACAGCTACACAAGTTTATCACTATTAGCAAATGTACAACATAATACTATACAACATAACATTCACATGATGTCAATCACAGACGTAGCAACTGGGAGTGTCAGAAAAGTACACATTTACTTTTGAACCTTATTCGTTATGGCACAGCATTATATGCAGCAAGTAATACACACAGCAATGTACTGTATCATATCTGCAGTGGCAGAATTAATTTACAAGAACACATGGTTTGAATTAAAATGTTAACATATTTGGAATTGTGCTTGATCCATCACCACATAATGAACATATTAATAGTTAATTACTAGGCATACAGTCCAGGAGACCATTAAGGAGTCCATTCCAAACTTCCAATTCCCCAAAAGTACTGTCTGGATAAGTGACTCACTCAAGATAACACAGCAGTCAAATGGAGGCTGAAGGAATCAAACTCTGCACCACTAGAAGAGGCTCTGTAATAGCTTATAGCCTTTATTCTCTGCAACAACTGCCACAGTTTAAAGTTGAACTTAGATGATGCCATGTATGTTTTAAAGGATTCTATCCCAGCTTAAAGAAACTTGAGTAGTTTTATGAGGATGTGGTTCTGTTCAAATGTCTACTTCTACTTAGAACAGCACCCAGACTCTTGACAGCTGCTCCCCTTCCGCTCTCATAGCTATCAGTAAGAAGAATCCCCAACTACATAAATACATTTATGTATTTTTACTATGGCAAACTCCCTTATAGTAAGCATACACGAAACACTATGTGCTCTACCACGGTAAGCAAAGTAAAATAAATATAAATAAATAAAAAACAGCAAAACACAGAAATAGAAAGAAAATTACTTTGCCAATGCCATAACTAATAAGTTGTATAATGTATGGAATGTAAATATACTTCTGAATTTAAAAAAAAATGAAATGATTCCTTGATTATTCAGTTGTCTGAACTGAATGCATCATTTTGTTAGATGTGGCTAGTATAAAACAAATTTTCAGTTGACTACACAGAACTCTTATGACACGCTGTCAAGATGTAAACATTCTCAATGTTGCTAAATTATGGAAGAAAATGGAAGTGACAACTCTGCACACAAAATATGCAGAAAGTCTCAACAACATTCCTTAATCCTATGATTAGCAGCCTTAGACTTACTTTTAGAGAACACAATTACATTACTCGCTGTTACTCAGTTTGGTGAAAAAAGGATTAGACAGCTCTGTATTTTAAATGGAGATATAAAGTGCTGCAGATGCCTGGGCACATTGTGAGTTTCTTATTAGGCCCGCTATCTCATATCAGCCTATCTTGAAGAAAGTGACAGCATATATAAAAGTAAAGTGTCTTCTCAAGCATTCAGGCAGCAGATATAAAGGTATGCATGACCAATACATGGAGGTTAAATTAAATTATACAGCAAGAGCTGCAACTATCAAATCTCATTTGTTCAGCAATTAGGAAGAATGAACTTTGTTTTACTTCATTTTTTTCTGAGCTTCAACAAGCATGTCTTAGCGTTTAAGTTCTTTGAAGTTAAGGATCACAGCAATACAGATAAATAATACAACCATTCCATTTCCCATTTTTAAACACTTGCAGTTCAGTCCTTACAAGTAGGGGAACATTGCCTTATTTGCCAAAGATCATGAGGTGTAAATGTACTCTCTTTTTAAACAATACTGTTCCTATCCAGTAATTTTAAATCCTGATACTGTGTTTCATTATGTAATGAATGTGACAGCCTGAAAAGCACAATAACATTAACAAGACAACAAACCCATGTAACATCTCAGTTTTGTAAAGCATTTGGGGGGCGTAGGACATGCAAATGTATATGAAGGGATAGAAAATGGTTCATTATAAATGAAAAATGCATGGTATCAGGGGATGTCATGATATAATTAGCAAAGGCAACCAAAAAAAAGTGTAGGTAGCAGCCTAACAGCATCCACACGACCTGACCAAGACTGATAGAAGATACTGGCATGAACACCTATCACACCTACCCTGTCACCCCAAGAGAATATAGTGTATGGTGGTCTGAGACTGTTGGACTGACAGAATGCAACAGCCTGCCACATCTGGCCCGCAGCAACACCTAATGCCCCACAGGCCTCTGCCAAAGGACTGTATCTCACATGTACTGCCAATGCATGTTATGTCATGGACAACCAATTAACAACATAACACACTCCACATAAGCCATATGCAAGGCCATGTGGACAAACCACAGTAACATGTCCCCCATGTCCCACTGCATGAATTGTGGGCCAACACTACCACACACCTGTGATGGGGTGATACCCTTAGGGAAAGTATCAGAGAATGTATGCATAATGTATGGAAGAGGTTAGAATAACAGAGGAGGGTAGGAGCATGGGCAGCATGAAATGTGCAGGGTCCAACACCAAGCTGTGTGCACACACCATCCCTGGCTGCAAACACATAAATGGGGTGGCTACACACCTGCCTGTACACCACAATAGGGGTAATGTCCTGACCCATGGCCCCTGCCTCTGTGTAACCTGTGTGAATCTGTACAGCTGTGAGGAATTGCCACAGAAAGATAAGCCCATACCGTTATGTTGATGGGTGTACAAGTATGGGATCCTCTGCCAGCACTGTACCAAGGTGCTGAACCGGATACACAGACCCAGCAGTAAGTGCCTGCAGCTCCCCCTCCAGAATGGCATAACTTACCATGAATACATATGTGTCTGCCCACAATACCAGACACAGCTGCAGTCACTCCTGTCCCCCAAGACATCACTGTGAGCAAGAATGTCCACCTGACAGTACATGAGGACAGAAAACATCACTGTGTATAACAGTACACATCTGAATATCTCTGCTAATAGCAGTACCATGCAGCTGAAGCAGCACAGACACAATCACCTACAGTACATATTATCCCCTGCACAGTTTGTCCCCATATCTCCAAATGATCGATGGATACCCTGCAGAAAAAAAAATTGCTACCTGTAGGTGTACAACACAAAGGTCTGCACTGGAGTACAAACTACTTGGAACTGATCCACACATTCAATACAGAAGGGCATACTGGACATGCTCACACACTTAGAGAAATGAAGGCAATGCCAGACAACACACTGAAAGGTCATACTGGGCATGCTCACACACAAACAAATGAAGCCCATGTCTGCAAACAACCATAAACCAGACATATCTGGCAGTTGCAGATGTTAGTGCAGACACTCCTCAGTATGCACCACTCATGCTTTGCACACACAGTGGATAGGAATACAGGCATATATCCAAGGACAACACACTATAATAAGCCAAACATATATGTACATAGATTACATAGATGTGTGGAAGAGTGTGACTGTGACAAGGAGCCATCCATTATGAGGCATGTCCCACCCAGCACACAGCCAAATGGCTACAACCATGAGGTTCAGATGTCACTCACTGTAGACATTAGCTACCGGTATCTGTCAGCATTATGGACTATGTGGTGCAAGTGCTAGCTGTGCAACATGACTGTACAAGGAAGTATTCATCTAACAGCTGTATACACATACCTGTGGAATATAACCCTGTATGTGCCTGCATGTGGTGTGTCAACATCTAGATGAATGGGTTATGGCCCATGCACACACACTGCCCTCCCCATAGCCCCACTATGACAAGCCTGCTGAGGTCATCCATCTTGAAATACACCTTTGTAGCCCAGTAATCTCTGTGGTGCGTCCTATAACTGTGTACTGCTGTAGTGTGATAAACTAGTTAGGTAGGAGTTCTAATCCCAGACATGGCAACTGTGTGTGTGTGTGTGTGTGTGTGTGTGTGTGTGTGTGTGTGTGTGTAGACAGCATTGTTTTTTAGGCTAGTCACACTCACTACAAGTCAAATGTCCTACTTTGGCAAGGTTGCTGATGTCATTCACTGTGGAATACACCTTTTGGAATGCTGTAGTCCAGTAATCTCTGTGGTGCATCCTATAACTGCGTATTGCTGTAGTGTGACAAAATAGGTAGGAGTTCTAATCTCAGACATGGCAAGTGTGTGTGTCTCAGTCTAGAAAGCAGTGCTTTTTAGGCTACTCACACTCACTGCAAATCAAATGCCCTACTTTGGCAAGGCTGCTGATGTCATTCACTGTGAAATACACCTTATAGACAGCTGTAGCTCAGTAATCTCCGTGGCGCGTCCTATAACTGCGTACTGCTGTAGTGTGATAAACTAGTTAGGTAGGAGTTCTAATCCCAGACATGGCAACTGTGTGTGTCTGTGTGTGTGTGTGTGTGGGTCTGTCTGTGTAGAGAACAATGCTTTTTAGGCTAGTCACACTCAGTACAATTCAAATGCCCTACTTTGGCAAGGCTGCTGATGCCATTCACTGTGAAATAAATCTTTTGGAAGGCTGTAGCCCAGTAATGTCCATGGCATGTCCTATAATTGTGTACTGTTGTAGTGTGATACAATAATTAGGCAGGATTTCTAATCCCAGGCATGGCAACTGCGTGTGTGTGTGTGTGTGTGTGTGTGTGTGTGTGTGTGTGTGTGTGTGTCCCTGTGTAGAGAGCAATGTTTTTTAGGTTAGTCACACACAGTACAATTTAAATGCCCTACTTTGGCAAGGCTGCTGATGTCATTCACTGTGAAATATGCCTTCCAGACAGCTGTTGCCCAGTAATCTCCATGGCGCGTCCTACAACTGTGTGCTGCTGCAGTGTGATAAACTAATTAGGTAGGAATTCTAATCCCAGACATGGCAACTATGTGTGTGAGTGTGTGTGTGTGTCTCTGTGTAGAGAGCAATGCTTTTTAAGCTAGTCACACTCAGTACAATTCAAATGTCCTACTTTGTTAAGGCTGCTGTCAGTCACTGTGAAATACACCTTTTAGACAACTGTAGCCCAGTAATCTCCATGGCACATCCTATAACTGCATACTGCTGTAGTGTGATAAACTAGTTAGGCAGAAGTTCTAATCCCAGACATGGCAACTGTGTGTGTGTGTGTGTGTGTGTGTGTGTGTGTGTGTGTGTGTGTGTGTGTGTGTGTGTGTGTGTGTGTGTCTCTGTCTGTGTAGAGACCAATGCTTTTAAGGCTAGTCACACTCACTACAATTCAAATGCCCTACTTTGGCAAGGCTGCTATCATTCACTGTGAAATACATCTTTGGGGAAAAAGTACTCCAGTAATCCCAGTGGTGCATCATATAACAGCTTCATGCTGTAGTGTGATATAGAACTCTGGTAGGGGTTCTATTCCCACACATGGCAGTTGTGTGTGTTTCTATGTTTGTGTAGAGAGCAATGCATTTTAGGCTAGTCACACTCTACAATTCAAATGCCCTACTTTGGCAATCCTGCTGATGTCATTCAATGTGAAATACACTTTTGGGGAAGGAGTACTCCAGTAATCCCCATGGTGTGTCCTATAACAGCTTCATGCTGTAGTGTGATATAGAACACTGGTAGGGGCTCTATTCCCACACACAGCAGTTGTGGATGTTTTATGTGCATTTCTATGTCTGTGTAGGGAGCAATGCATTTTAGGCTAGTCACACTCACTGCAATTCAAATGCGCTACTTTGGCAATCCAGCTGATGTAATTCACTGTGAAATACACCTTTGGGGAAGAAGTACCGCAGTAATCTTCGTGGCATGTCCTATAACTGTGTAGTGCTCTAGTGTAATATACTAGTTAGATAGGAGTTCTAATCCCCAACATGGCAGGTGTGTGTGTCTCTGTGTGTGTGTCTGTGTCTGCGTTTATCATTCATATCCTGTGTGGAGGTGGGTGTGAGTGTCTAACAACTGAACTCAATGCAGAGCGGGTTCTGCAAAATTCTTATATGGTGGCCCTAGTATATATCACAATGTCCACCATACAGGGATAAAAGATGTGAAATAGCTGAGAGGCTGGAGTGCAAATCCATACCCCTACATGTGACATCAAGGCCGGCCGAAGAATATTAGAAACCCTTGTATTACCCAGAGAACACTCTCAACCCATGTCTCATACACACACACATACACACACATGCACACACACACTTGCCTAGGCAACGGCCACTGTGCTGGTAGTACCCTGCATATTGCCCACTGATAGTAACCATGGAGTGATTGCAGTGGACTACAGAGGGCATGGGACCCTGTCCATCAGTCCAATAGGCACGTATATGCCGACAGTGCATCTCCCCCATGTTCCCCACTGGACACCTGCAACACCTGTGGTGCCATCAAATGTGACCCACAAAGGACATTCCATGCCTGAAAAACATGCCCTGTATGGAGAGATGCCACTGACACCACGGCATAATGGTATCATGCTATCAATGTAGGTGCAGGGTCAACCTGCTGTCCATTAACAGTTCCCGCCACATGAGGCCAGGACTGGCACATCTGATGATAACAATCTGTGTACACAACATGGGCCAGACACCCCAGGTACAGTTCCACAGGAACACATACATGGCAAGCAATGCACAGCACTGGCCACACACAATAGTCACCCAGGTAACTGGATGGTGAATATAAATACCCACCTGTGTGGGCAAATCCAGACACTACACCCCTGAGCCACAATGCAGACCACTGTCATGTGGCCTGATGCCAAGGTATATCCATCACCTAGCCTTGTATAGCCATCTGGCGCAGTCGACCACTACACACCCATGAAGCAATGCACCCATGCATGTCAGTACTGGCACCCTGTGTCTGTGTGTTGTATGATGCGTATGAACACATTCACACTCACTACAACTCCCATTGGCATACTGAAGCATGCTGTCTGATGCCAGACACCTCCACATACCCTTTGCCCATATAACCTCCATATGACCCCCTACACAGTACTGTTTTGTGGAAATCTCACTAGTGATGAGTTGTATTCCTGGCCCTGCCAAGTGCGTCAATGTGTGTGCATCCCTGTGAGAGTGTGGCTGTGTTGACACTGACATCTGTTCAAGTTTATGTGGACAGGCACGTGTACTACACCTACCATATAGCTACCATATCCCTGTTGCAGATGTCACTCACCATCACATATATGTTTTGAGGGCTCCTCAACATGTAACCTATGTGGTGCATCCAATAACTGCATAGACATGTGATAACACTACATAGTTATCAGGGGTTTGATACCCTGTACTGGTAGGTGTGTGACACAAACATGCTTATGTTTTACTCTCCCACCCCTCCCTGACTTTTCTTTGCCTCTGTCTGCCTCTCTCACTCCCTCTCTGGCAGATGTGGACACTTACACCTGCTTTGTTTAGGCAGCAGCATGTGTATTTTAAGTGATGCTCATGATCAGCTGATGGCCTCTGCATGAATTGCAGCCCTCCTCTAGCTGACTGCATGTGGAACAGCTGTGGTAACATTCCCATAGCCAATTTCATGGAAACACACTCCAATATCTAGGAACATCATGTTGGTGTTGGGCCTTTTCATTCACTGTGAGCAGGAACTCGAGATGTTGTTTGGCAAACAGCATCTCAAATGGATTGGGGAATTACCTCTAACAACATACACTGTGCAAATAGGCCAACACACAGGAGGGGGATGTGCCTGACCTGATTACAGACTGTAAGTGTTGCTATACTGCATTTGGAGTAATGTTGGTTTAACAGGGTCTGTGTGGCTATGGCTGTCCTACATGTTTTAATACCTCCCATGTCAGTGCTATGTTTATGACGAACCCCCCCCCCCATCTGTAGGGTCATCTGCACATTGGGCAGTGTGTGGTGCCTTTTGCTTCATGTGTTACCCACAGAGCACCTATATGTACATAGATATACATCTAAACACTCAGATATATACATATAAAGAGCAATATATGTCTACACATATACAGATAGAGATACATATGCACATATATGCATGGATATCTACATATATATTGACAGTAGTAGGTATATCAGAATAGATATGTATGCACATATAGTTATAGATATCTACATATATACCAACATAACTAGGCATCTCTGTACACATAGGATGTGCATACATATATCTACATATACATATATCTATATATACATATATCTATATATACATATATGTATATCTATCTATATCTATATATATATATATATATATATATATATATATATACATATAAAAATATATATGTACATACGAAAAAATGTACACATGGCCATATATATGTTGCACTATACAGATGTGTATACAGACATATGTATGAGTATACATGTGTATGTACATGTAGACATATATAGACCTATTATATGTATATAACCATATTCCTGTCATGTGTAAACCTCCTGGTTGTGTATACCCTCCCCAGATGTATCTCACGGTATGTATCTGCTATGTGTACATTATGAAAAAACAACATATGTGATGCAACAGTCATATTAATAACAAGGACTACACAATTTAGGAACTAAAGGCAGTTGTTCAGTACTACTCAATATGTGTATTGACAGCTATATTGGTAAAACAACAGCTGTCCTCACAGTGGTCATGGTGTAGTGGTTAAGGGCTGTGACTTTAGCGTACTGGGTCCTGGGTTCAAGGGCTGTTCATTTTATTGCTGGGCAGAACAAAGACTGTCAGATACAGAGTGGTTAAGGCAGTTTTGAGCAGCTTTAAGTGTGTTTGCATGGGTTTGCACAAAGCTAAGCGGTGCTGAGCTATGGGTAAATGTACAGGCACTTACACAGTGTAGGCTTTGCTTACCAGCGGGCATATCAGCTTAGCTGTTATACTGCAGCAATGTTGATACTTGCTAAGCATGGCTTAGCCCTGGTAACCAGGTCACACCAGCCGGTCTGATAATCTGTAATAAGTGTATGTAATGCCATGTACAATACATGTGCCTATGTGCTGTCATTACAGTAGCAAGGGATGTGAGTGTCATGTGTGGGACACAGACATATATGAGACCTGTACAGTACTATCTGTGTGAATGTGTTACATACAGGTGTAGTAGCACAGGGTGCATGCTGTCACACTGACATGTAGTGTATCATAGCAGTACTACTGTTGACAGTATTTACCCAGGCAAGAGCAGAGTGCTAAATGTAGTACTGACAACAGGCACACCTGTGGGCATAGCTGGACACTGAGGCATCCCTGTTGTATCCCAGGTGCGTGAGCTGTGTCACAGTATATACCCCTTACTGGGCAATGATCCATCATGTGGAAAGTAACTGTAGATTACCATCTGTACAGCACATTAGTGAGGGCTTCCGACATGTAGTTATGGCATACATATTGTTGTCAGACGTCCATCTGTCAACACACTCATGCCACTGCATAGCTATTGCCAAGCTGATGACTGTCAGTCCCTGTACAGATGTGCAGATGGCAGGTATTCAGCTGGGATATGTACAGGCAACCTAAGCTTGATTGACACTGACATGTCTGCCCAGCTGTGTAAGAACTGGCACATATAGGAGATGTCATCCTGTATGCACTACATGCCATGGGTACCTCCACTACACTACCATAGTCAACAGAACATGCTTGGGTACAGGTCTCCATCACAGACACTAACCATGTGATGTAATACATGTTGCATACATGTCAACATGATAACCTCAGTGGCCATGTGCAGGGGACACCTGGAGGATTGGCTGATGCATATCATTCTCACTCTGAGGGTCACCACAGTAGTGTCTGTCGACAGATTGCCCACTGCCACCTGGCAGGTGGCAGGATACCACTGTACGCACAACCCCTACACAACCCATCTCCCCTTGGACAATAGCTAGGTACGCAGCTATGACCAGCTGCAGTGATGCACCCCTGTACTGACACATGTGTACGTGTGCATGACTGAGTACATTAGTGTCTGTGTGTTAGCACACTTGTACTTGGGAATTCCATGAGGGTCTTCATAACCAACACAACACCCATTGCCATAGTCAGTTGTGGCTGCTACTGTATGGGACATTACATGTACCCTGTTAAGCTCCCACCCATACTGGCTACACGAGCCTTGCAGTACCAGCACAACAGTATTTTACAAATGGGTTGATAGGCATGGGATACCCATTGTGTTCTGGCATGTGTGTGTAGTTGTGCATGTCTGTATATCTGTAGGGTACAGCATTCTGAGGCCACATACTCCTATTATAATACCCATCACCACACAGTAGCACAGATAGTGTTTTTGCTGCCCATAGGTGAGGCATGATAATGCAACACCCTACTAAGCATGTGGCATGTGCATTAGATGCATATCCCTGTAGTACCACTGTTGGGGTATACTATGGGTTGTATCGCAGTCACGGCCAATGTGTGATGGTGGATATGGCAGAGTGTCAACATGGGTTTCAGGGAGTACAATATCCATTGGGGTACACTGTCATTACACTAAGCTACACCTGGTATATGTCCCATGTACCACGTTATGGTTATCACTGTCACCACCAGCCATACAGGTAACTGATACCACAATCCATGCCAGTTATGCATATGTTGTGTGCAGCCTACCTGTAACACATTGGACACATGGTCAAGTTAGTTAGCAGTGATAGGCCCTGGTATCCTGGATGTGTGTCTGGCTGTTATGTGTCTGTTAATGTGTATATGATGGTATGTCACACTATGTATTGTCCATATACACCAATTTCATCCCTCATTAGCATACTGTACATGTCTGGGGATATTCTGCACACCTCACCCTAAATGCTGTGTGGTGTGTGCAATGTAAGCCACACACTTCAGTATCACTACATAGCTAGGTAGGGGTCTAGTCCCAGTGTTGCCAAGTAACAGTGTGTGTTCATGTGGCACAGGCAATAACCATTTTAGTAACCTGTGACATGTGTTCAACTGTACCCCAGATATGTCACAGCCATGGTGTCACCACAGTGCCATACCCTGTTGGGGATTATGACTGCAGACCATCCTCGTGCTGACACATGTACACCTACAACACAAAAGGATAACATAGGGACTGCAATCATTTAGTGTTACTAACAGCTATAATGCAGCATTGCTGGACAGCTACACTACCTGCCATATATGCATTACACTTTACTCCTTATATGTTACACTGCAGTACTGTGGTACACTGTAGTACTGTCATCATGTGCATCAGAACCATATTAGCCTGTCCCTGCATTGATGGTATGGATGACAGGGATGTGGCACAGGTATAATCATATTCACAGGGCATCCTTGTGCTGACACATGTACACCTACAACACAAATGGATAACATTATAGAGACCACAACCAAACAGTGTTACTAACAGCTATAAGGCATAATTGCTGGATGGCTACACTACCTACCATATATGCATTACACTTTACTCCCTACAACATGTTACACTGCAGTATTGTGGTACACTGTAGTACAGTCACTGTGTGCATCACAACCATATTAGCCTGTCCCTGCATTGATGGTATGGATGACAGGGATGTGGCACAGGTATCATCATATGCACAGGGTGTGATGTTGGTTTGCCAGAGGCCGAGGGTGGGCCATACATTTGACACCATGTGTGTGGATGAGGGGTGCACTGCTTTGAGCTGGACATGATGCTGTGGTGTGTGTAGGTATGGGGTTACCCTAGGTGTGTTTGCACAGTGTGTGGGTATGCATGCACACAGTTCTGCCATGTGACTGCCATACACAGGTGTTTATGGACAGTTGCAGACCATACATGGCAGGGTGTGCAGTTCACTGCCTCCGGCCACAGACATGTGGACTGTGCCTGCCAGGGGTTCCATGGGCATGTCCAGGTAAAGGCCTTGATGTGCTACTCTCACCTGCTGATGACAAATGTGCGCTGGTTCCAGGCCCCACGTGGGACTGGCCAGGACCACGTGCATGTGGACTGCTGTGGTGTGGTATGGACAGCACCCCCCTCGCACTGCCTGGGCTGGTACTGCCACTACAGGAGCCCTGTCTGGTGTAATGTTCCATACATGCCTGCGCCGCCATGACAGCCTGAAACATGCACCTGCTGGTACCAGGTATGTCACCTCTGCTTGGAACATGATGTCCAGTGGCCCTACCATGAGCACCCTGGGACATCCGCCGATGTGGTGCCCTGCCAGACATCTGGCTATGCCTGCTGTGACTGGACACAGTATGCATGGTTACCACACTTTCCTGTGCACTGCCACCAAACACCAGCTGTCCCTCTGCTATGGCCACTGGTGATGGGGTATGTATAGGCACTGAAACTGTGTGTGAGGCTGGGTGGCTAAAAGGGGGATGTCAAATGTTGGCTCAGTGTCAGCCCTTGACAACCCCACCTGTGCCTCAACAGTACTATCATCATCTTCAGTGTCTGTATGGACACCAACAACAGACTACATGCAGGAGGGACCCTGACCAACCTCGCCACCTGTGGGGGAAAACAATAAACACACTTTAAAACCTGTACAGCATTGCCTAACAGTACACACACACACACACACACACACACACACACACACACACACACACACACACACACACACACACACACACGCACACGTTCTTAATACCTACCTGTCCATGGCCTTACAGACAGTCCCAAGTATATGTCCATGTGCTACCCATCCTGCATCACACTTGTTAACATACACACATTGATACCACTCCTTAACATATCAGTCCTCTAAATGCCTACAGAAGCGGCCACATCACAAGACCTGTTACTACATTACCTGTCTGACCTGTGTGTAGTGGTTATACATGGCCTCACTGCTGTCATTCGGTATGCACCCTCTGTATGTCCAGACATCATGAGCATGGCCCCTATATGTGTGGGCTACTATGTTCTATCCATAATATCACACACTGGTGTGGCATGTGTATGTAATGCTCAGTACATGCCATATATGCTGCTCATTCAGCCTATCATGTGACAACTGTAATATCTGGAGACATTCCCTGGTGTTGACTAGTACTTCCCCAATGCATCTGTAGTGCTGCGTACATGGGTTGTAGGTAACCTCCCTGCTGAATGTGATATTAAGGGTGTACCTGGTGTCGACCTTCCCTCTCAATGCCTATTCCATGCTATAGACCATATTATACTATCAGCTGTCCTGTGATTACACACATGACAGGTATTCCTGTTGTGTAATGTGGCAGTCCATGTCCATATACTGCATGGTCCCAAAGGGAGGCATGAACACCCCACAATCTCACATGTGTATATATGGCCACCCACACAAACACACACATGCACACACACATCCTACATGCATCAACCGCCCTCCACTTCACCAGAGTGACCCTACAGACAAACTAACGAACCACCAGGATGCGCACACAGACACACACACACACACACACATACAGGTGAGGTTGCACTATGACAGTACAAACAGTCCTCTTATTACCCATCTGTCAACATGCAAAACATATGGTACCCGACAGCATGCAGTGCAGCTATAGTCAATCCATGCTGGCAACAGTATACATGTGTGTGATGCATGTGCTATGTCACT
Source organism: Protopterus annectens (assembly GCF_019279795.1). NCBI lineage: Eukaryota > Metazoa > Chordata > Ceratodontiformes > Protopteridae > Protopterus > Protopterus annectens. Next base: position 1,998,479,489 of record NC_056739.1, read on the forward strand.
AGGTAAAACCCCTTCTCTGAATAGCACTGTGCCCATGAATATGATATTTCTGTGCACCTGTTCTGCATCCTGCCATGTACTGTGCATTACACCTCACAGGTGTACAACACATTGTGGAATGTGTACTACTGTGTCAGTTATGTCTGCTTTAATGCTCACAGCCCTTATGTTTTCCAGCAACACATACCTGGGATGATATGCGGACAGATGTCATATGTGAATGCCTGATGCCTGATTTACAGCTCTCAACATCAGCAGACTATGTATAACCATTCCAATGCTCTTACACTAACAACCATCAGAGCATACCATGGTTATGGGGGTGTACACACCATTCCTGATATGACGTACCCATCCGTGATCTGCATTGCGACCACATCACTGCATATCGTAACAGTATATCTGCCCGATATGTGACATATGTCCAAAACTTTCACATGCAGTGCCTATGTAATGTGTTAGGTGTGTGGATGCTGACCACTATGTTATTCCCTGTGGACAGATTCCGCAATGACAGGATGTTAGTTATCATGCAGGTGTTTGACATACCCTTCCAACACCCCATCATGGTCACCCCTGTGATGCCGTGCATTTTACAGCAACAATACCTGCACATGTACAGCATCCATTCTGGGTAGGTGTGTTAGATGTGTGCATGGAATATACCATTGCCATTACATGCCCAGTGTGTTGGCAAGCATCTACATAAATCATACTCACCAGGTACAGGCTGCTGCCTTGGTGGTATCCCGGAGGGACCTACATAAGGGGGTGAGAGATGCAATGTCAGTGGCCACACCTGTGGCAGTGCTACAGGGTGGGTGCAGTATTACAATACATAAATGGCATGTTTCCACAATACTACCACATATGGACATCTGTTTATCACTACTATGTAGCAACACAATATACCTATGACATGTCAGATATGCATGCTCTACCTGTACCGATGCGGATGTAAATGCAACACTGGTCTACTGATGTGCCCTATGGCTTTACCTGCATGCTCCTCAGCCGGTGTGTGGGTGGCACCCACCTCCAGTAAGGTGTCCAGAGGTTGGTGGCTGGCCGGGCAGGTGCCACAAGGCTGGCCAGGAGCACGTGTCAGGAGGTAATGGATGGCATGCCCCCCCCGTGGCAAGGTGATCCCCCCAGACTGCAGCAGCATGCTGATGGGCATTGCGAAGCAGGTCAGTACAATGATGCCGGACCTGCTCATAACTGCTGTTGTGCAGTACGACATCATTGACCCTGTGGAGTAGGTCATTCCACAGGGCGGTCCACTCCAGCCAAACAGCAAAGGGTAGTGCTGGATTAAATATGTGATCAGCACATCATTTTCGGCAGCTGAATATGTTGGCAGACGTGCATGTGACATCTTGGCTGAAAGACGTAAAGATGGAAACAGGTCTGATCAACTCATACAGCAAGGTTACCACAGTTCTTAATACACATTTCTGTCACCCCCCCCACCATATCAGCAACAACAAACTGTACACACAACTCATTAGATATGGCGAGAGCTTACCTGCTAGTGGGACAGATATTGTATTGTACCACACTTTCTGCTATGTGTTTGTAGCCATGTTCCCTGTGTGGACACTATCATTGCTGGCCTGTTACAGACTATTCACCTGCATGCCATTTTCAGGGGCACTATGGTTCCATATATGCCTGTGGTATGGCTGCTTTGTGACTGCTGCACATCTGACATTCTGTGTTATTGGGGATATCTATGCATGCTATTGGGCATGTTCCGGGATTGTGTAGACTATTACTACCAACACATGTTCTATAACAATGACACAATAGCATGTATATGTACTATTGCCCAGCAGAACCACCTCTCCAAACCCATCTGCCCATGTTACCTGGACACATCACATGTGTCCCATCCTGGGGCCTCCTCATGTACTGGTCCAGAAATACCGTCAGGTGGAACCAACCCAGGGGATGTTGTCCCTCCCTGGGGGCACACACAGACATATTCCTGTCCCCTGAGGTCAGGTCCAGGATCTGTTCCATAACAGGCTCCACAGACACATGCGGGATGTGCTACATCACTCTGAGGCTCCCAGTACACATTCACAGGGCCGACATGCTCCTCTTGCTCAGCCTCCAGGCCAGGCACCTTCAGGACGTGGACTGCTGTTGTGAGTAGCAAAGGGTGGAAGGCTTGTTCCCATTGTGTCCATATTGGGGCCCATGGGTTGTCCACATCACAGACCACACACACCATTCAATGTGTTTAACCACCACGTGTCACATACCACCCCTGCAGACTGTCCTCTATATCTACCAACTCCGACCACCTCCACAACCATACCAGCCATACTTCCCCATATTCCCATTCCATACTTCACAGACGAGCGCAATGTGGTCTCAATAAGGGGTTAACATGTGACATACCCATCAATGTTGCACACACTGCCAGCTGTAGATATCTGTGTGTATTGCTATGTGTGCTGTTTCCTCACACATAGCATGCAGCACTGTGGTAGTAATATAGGGGACATGTATTTACATACATATATTTTTGTGTGTGTGTTTGTATATATGTAGACATGTGCATATAGGTATATATCTATATATGTGTAGATATATGTGATGTATATATGTGCTCATATATATGTCTACACATGGGTATCTGTATATTTGTGGACATACATGTATATATATATATATATATATATATATATATATTTATATATTATATATGTGCACATATGTATACATATACATACCTATATGTGGGGTACATTCAGACATCAGGTCCACAATCTCATAGCACCTTCCTGCACAGTTGCACTGTTCTGCCTTGCTACAACACAGAGAGGTGCCACATATGGACACAGCCTGACATTAGGGGGGTATATGTAGGACCAGATTGCAGATAACCCTATTACACACCTATGGCATTCCTGCATACTACATTACAGATTAACCTGAGTATCCTGAAAAGGGTGGGCTGTGGATCTCACTTGTCCATCAAAATGGCATGGCCTGACATTATACAGGTGGGATGCAGTACTGTTAACATCTTGCGCCCATATCGTGTCAGGTCCTGGTTATGGGATCTGCAACAGTTGGTAGTGTATTGCAGGGCAGACGTGTTTGGCTGTGGGGGGGGGGGGATACCTATTCATACAAGAAGTATGTTGTTTGGGGCCTGTCAAACCCATTAATGGTGCATGTGGACATATATGTTTTTGTTATGTTTCCATTTTTATCTACAGATGTATGTCCGTATATACCTATAGATATATATATATATATATATATATATATATGTATATATACATATATATATATATATATATATATATATATATATATATATATATCTGCTTACATATATATAAATTGCTGTATATATATATATATGTATATATATATATATATATATATATATATATATATATATATATATATATATATATATATATATATATATATATATACATATAGATGTAGACATATATATTTATAGATGTATGCATCTGTATGTATATATGTTTATATTTATATATATATATATATTTATCTATATATGCATATATTTCTATATATATTTATATCTACACATATAGATATGTTATATCTATTTAGATATTAATATATATACACACACACATACATCTACATGTTGAAATACATTCCCTGTACTGTTGAATGACTAGGCTGGATGATATGCTTGTGAAAACATCAGGGTTATGTATATCTGACATGGCTTAGTGGTAAATCACTTTGGCTATGATGTGCAGGATCCTGGGTTTGAGCCTTGCAGAGGCTGTTTATTTTGTTGCTGGGCAGAACAAGGGCCATTGGATACAGAGCGATTAAGGCACTTTTAAGCAGTTGTAAGCGGGTTTGCACGGAGGTAAGCACTGCTAATTTCAGGTTACAGTTTCTTATATTCAGTTAGCTTCTAAGTTGCTTAACCTGTGTAGGCATTGCTTACCCCCATGCAAACAGGCTTAAAACCACTTACTGCTACTTAAAAGTGTTTACTCCTGCTTACCCCTGCAATAATTTCTTTAAAAGAAAAGAAAAAAAGGATTGATAGGAAAGTGGTGAAAAAGGGGCACAAAGAGGGAAAGACTGTAGGGAAAATAGCTAGGGATGTGCAGGAAGGGTGTAGGGAAGGTCCACAGCTGCCCGTTTCTTCTACAGCAACAGATGTGCATATACACTGAATTTGGAGGTAGATTTGGACACTCAAACCCTGAGAGAGGGGTGAGAACAACAATAATATGTTCTGATGCCAATTAGACCAGATTACATGTGTCCAGTGGACACGTGTGTGAAATGGACAGCTATGTACGGGGCGAGATTTTTTTTTTTGGGAACAGATTGACTTTTTTTTCATGTGAGAGTGGGATGTTGGGGAGGGATAGTAGGTATATTTGGGGAGGTAGGTTGGGTAGGTGAACAGACAAGATAAACAAGGCGCATACAGGGGTGGTATATGACACATGTGGGGGGTAAACACCTTGATGGGGGGGGTGTTGGGAAATTGGAAGCCCATGAGCCCCCTAGTGGAAACAGTGGGACTGAGATCCCGGAGGTGCCGGGTTGGGCCCCAGACATGCTGGTGCCTGGTGCTATGGCCAGCTGAGGCGGGACAGGTGTGTCGGCTGGGACCGGCCTTCTCAAACGTGCTATAGTGTTTAGATTTTATCATCATATGTGGGTTAGTAATAGTCAACACATTCCAGGGTTAGGTATAACAGCATGCATAGATATTCCCAATAACCCAGACACCAGAAACGGAACAGTTAGATAGCAAATGGAATACATACATATATGGGACCACAGTGGCAATAACAACAGCATGTAGGTACATGGATGGCACCATGCTACCACTGTTGGAATAATTCAATATAGCACATGCATGGAAACAAACTTAAATATATATCAACCAATAGAACATGATCAGAAGAGTGGAGTCATTACATACCGGTTGAGGTGGGTATGTAGCTTATTGTTGGAGATATGGTGGGGGGGGGGAGAGAAAGATGTCAATTAACAGCTAGTATATTCCTGTAGACCACATTACTTTCCTACTCAGTGCTGTTATCTGTACCTTACATGTATTACTACACTACCCTATAGCCTTAGTTTGGACAGTGATATGGCTGTCATCATAGTTATACATGAACTGGTTCTACCTGCAGTATACACCTCTTACCTGGTATACGTGTGGAGGGAATGTTTGTTAACACTAACTGTTTTTACACATACTTCCAGATTCCGGGTTGATGTTGTTCACATAGCTATCCAACTCTTTCTGCACTGACTCTGGCCATGTCTTGATCACATGCAGGTGTACCGGGACATATCTAGACTATTGCCCTCTTCAACCTTTAGTGACTTACATACATTACTCACATATACATACTTTCCTACACAGTTATATTATGTAGCACAGTGTGGGTGACAGTGATCAGTGATACTTTATTATTCAGAGCAACTGCAACACTCAAAATTCCATACAATATCAGAGTAAACAGTACCAGTACAGGGTATCAAGGTTTTTATTTCTCGGCACAGTGTTCGTATCTGACGTACCTGTGGGAGCAATGTTTGTTAACATTACCTGAATGTTGCTACACAAAGTTCCAGATTACACATTAGTATTATGCACATACATCTCACTCTGTTTCTGTACACACTCTGGTCACAGCGTGACAACATGGGGGTGTAGATAAGACATACTTGGCTTATTACTCTCATTACAACACAATTATGCAGGATTTCCTAGACAGTTGTATTTTGTAGGGCAGTGTGGGTGACAGTGATGAGTAATACCTTATTATTCAGGGCAACTGCACCAGTCACAATTCCATACAATACCAATGTAAACAGTACCAGTACAGAGTATCATTCTTGTATTTCTGGGCACAGTGTTGGTATCTGACAGACCTGTGAGAGAAATGTTTGTTAGCACTACCTGAATGTTGCCACACACAGTACAGATTCCACATTACTATTATGCACATACATCTCACTCTGTTACTGTACACACTCTGGCCACAGCTTGGCAACATGGGGGTGTAAATGGACATATGTGGCTTATTACTCTCATAAGATTTTAGGGTGTTGCTAGTGTGCCAGCTTTGTTCTCATAGATGTGTTTCAATCAGTTGTATTTCCTGTTAGCTGCATATATATATGGGATCATCCCACTGATTTCCCAGGGGGTCAGGTTGACAGGAAACAGATATGGGCCATTTTAGTGGACATTCTGGATATATCTGTACAGTTGTGGGGTATGATTCTGTATGCAGACTACTACCACTGCCAGGATTCGAACCATGGCTGTGTGTGCTAAAAATACAACAGTTCACATCTCAGTTGCATTTGCTATTTGTGTTTTGTTGTCTGTCTTTTCCCTGTTTTCTGTCTATGTGTCTCTCAGTTGTACTAAATGACCTCTGGGGATTGCAGCAGTCATATACAGGCATTCCTACACATTCTATATATGGTGCACAGTGTGGGTAACAGTGCTTAATACAACAGTACTATTACATGATTGCAAATCTACATTACCATATGATACCAGAGTATACACATGCAGTCCCTCAGTTAGACCTTTATTGTCAGGCTATTACTCTTTTATTTACATACAAACTATATGAGACTCTTCCTGTCATATTCTCTGGTGTATGCAGTACTTGCCTTAAACAATACAGGTTTTATACAGGCAATTAATGTACTAATACTTTTAGATTTATTTCCTATGACAGTACATGCAAGAGTATTACTGACCTGCCTCATGTTGCAACCTCTCCAGGCGACTTCCATGGGCCTCCTGGTTCGCAGCCTGCTCACTTGCAGCTGTGGAGGACATAAGAGGAATATGTAGTGATACCTATACATGATGTGCATGAGCTGGCTATTACACACATACTGGAGTGATACTTACACACAGCTGGGACATCTCCTGCCATTCTAGCCTCTTGGATCCACTGCTCCAAGAGGTCCCCCTTATACCACTTCAGGTCAGCATAGTGATGCTTGACCTGCTCACCAGTTGGGGTATGCCAGTGGCACTGGTGAGGTCACGGGCTAGATGGTCCCAGGCTTCTGCCTTATATTGGGAACTCTGGTACTGGCCCTGCAGCAGTCTCTGCTCATGATCTTTGACAGAGTCCTGCCATGACTCTGGACTCCTGGATGCACCAGCGCTGCACCCGAAAGTGCAGTCCCGCCCCCTTCCTGACATGGTGCTTGCAAGGGGAAGCTACAACCAGTTATGAGATGTATTCCCACCTGTTGGGTTTAAGTAGGGCTGATTTTCCACACTTTACCATGATTGGCCAGTTTTGAAAAGGCTAAGCTATGGGCAAACCTGCTTACCTAAGGTTGGCATTGTTTAAAGGGGTATGCCACTAGGCACAGTGAGTTAGCTGGCCCACACATTGCTTAGAGCTCCTAAGCTGGCCTGTGCAATACTTAGCATTGCTTGGATTGGACTTTGCATTATATTTTCTTTTTGGCATTGATTCATTATTTATTACATCTTATATATCTGCCTGGTATCCATGCTTCATGTGTACTTATACTGTATGGGGTTCTTGTGTTTTATTGGGGACTTCAACACTTTATTACAATTGCACCTCACTTCTGGGCTTACTGCTGTACTCCAGTTCACATATTTATGTTATGTAGTAGGTTATGGAACATATGACTGTATACTGATTCTTTTCACAGGTTCAGTTTGATTTTACTATAGTGAGTACTTGTTTGGTGATACCTCATTCTTTTGTACTCCTGTGATGGCTTTGTGGTTAACTACTGTGACTATAGTGTAAAGAGTCCTGGGTTCAAGACCTGCAAGGCTGTTTATTTTGTTGCTGGGCAGAACAAGGGCCATTGGATACAGAGTGATTAAGGCACTTTTGAGCAGTTGTAAGCAGTTTTGCATAGGAAAGCATGAGGGTAAGCAATGCTAACCTCTGGTTACATATGATTACAGAAAGTTAGCTTCAAAATCGCTTAACCTGTGTGTGCACTGCTTACCCCCATGCAAACAGGCTTAAACTCACTTATTAGTGCTTGAATATGCTTACTACTGCTTATTGGTGCTTACACTTGCTTACTAGTGCTTATTCCTGCTTACAATTACACTGATTTGGACAGTTATATCTCATGGTTCTTGGGAAGGTGGGGATTTGGAAGCTGTATGGAGTTGTCAATCATTACACATTTTACCTTCCATTTGTATTCATGATTCCTGTGTACATATACTGTATGGGGCACATGTGCTTATCTGGGGACTTTGCAACACTATGACACTGACACCTCACATGTGCATTTAATTCAGTACTCCAGTTTACAAATATATGTTATTCAGTGGGTTATGCAACAAAAATATTGGTCATAAAGTGATTGGCCATGGAAAATGGAATGTGCTGTAGTGGGACTCGAACCGGGAATGCCTGCTCGTAAGGCAAATGCTCTACCCATTACTCTATTGCTATACTGCTTCATTTGCATATATCTTCCTTGTTATCCTCTTTAGCCATTTAAGTTGCATTAAACGTAGCTAAGCGATGGGCACTTCCACGCACTTACGGTTAGCTTTAATCGGGTTCACAAAAAAAGGGTTTGTTTATTTTATATGTATTTAGTATTGCTGCTGTACATGTGGGGGAATGTTGCTGAGGATATGCGGACACCTATGAGAGGTCTCACTCATTCCTTTGGCCTTTCTGCTGTTCTTCATTGCGGGGGCATGTATATTCTGAGAGCTCTGCTCTCAGACATGCCCCCTGCACTTGTACACACTCAGTGTAAGATTAGGAGCCCAGGCAGTGCGCCTTCATTAATATGCATGGTGCGCTGCCGTCCTGCTCCTAAATGGCCACTTCCATGCATGACTAAGCTAGTCCTACATGGAAGAATAGTAAATCTGGGGGATTATCACAGTTTTGCTGCTACATGAGCAAGGGTTAGAGTGGTATGAAGTGGTTCTTAGTAGTTACAACGGTCTGTCTTTTAATGATTTCCGCACTTGTCTAGTTTTAATGGATGTAGTTTTAAAAAATCATTTTATTTTCTTTGAGGGCAAATATTTTAAGCAATTAAGGGGCATTGTCATGGGAGCAAATTGTGCTCCCACTTATGCAAACACTGTGCTATCATACTGAGAGCAAAAATTTATATTTGGCTCCGAATACAGTAATTGTTGGAACTTTTATCGATGCTTTTTGGATGATATTTGTATTTTCTGGATGGATACCGAAGAAAAGTTTTTTGAATTTTTTAATTAGTTATCATCCACCATAAATTTCTTGAAATTCAGCTATGAAATAAAATATGATAACATACATTATTTAGATGTTAATATATCTAAAAGTAATGGGAAGTTTAAGTCAAAGGTTTTTAGGAAAAACACTTTTTCGGATGCATACTTACACTACAATAGTGCACATCCATATTATCAGAAAAGGGGCCTGGTAAAAGGCCAGTCTGTCCGCATGAGTAGTATGATTTCTGATGACAAGGATTATAAATATGAATATGTTTAGATTAAGGGGGTATCCTGAGGACCTACTAAATTCAGTTTATAAGGAAGTGACACAATCGAGAACTATGAAATTTGCACCCATATTAGGCACTGGGGCACACAATATGGACCAGGTTAAGAATAATGGTGATGAGATGAATAATACATATGAGAGAGTGTTGATGGTCACTTACGATAGGAATTCTGGTATTGTGAGGAAAATTACTGAGAAGGAATGGGCTAAATTTTCTAGCATCTCAGATTTGAATATTCTTTTTGAACAAACTTTAAGATGGACATATTGAAAAGGTCCCAGCATAAAGAATGTCTTAGAAAGCAAATGTGCAATTGATAGAGATATTAATAAGAAGAAAAGGGGAACTTTTAAATGTAGATGTTGTCCACAGTGTTGCTATATAAAAGAAGGAAACAGAGTTTATATTGAAGCTAGAGACAGATACATCATCAGTAAAGGATATAATAACTGTAGCTCAGTGGGATTAGTTCATATAGCTATGTATAACAAATGTCAGGCATGCTACTTGGGAAAAACAGAGAGAAAATTAAGACTCAAGATGTATGAACACAGGTATGACATTAGGAAAAAAATACCAACTAATGCTTTATTTAAACATACCTTGATTAGTATGGGGGCTGAGTTTTATTTTTTTTATTGTATAAATTGTGGATTTGGGTATTAGAGGTGGGCCCTGGGAGACCAGGCTAGAGTACAGGGAGCTTTTTTGGGAAATTGTTTTAGAGGCAAATAAAGCTCCTGATTTAAATGATATGGTCTCCCTAGAATCAGTGCTTAAACTGTTGATTTTCTTTCGGCTTTTCCTGGTTAGAGGTTGCCACAGTGGAACTCTGGTCCGCTAATGATTGGCAGCCGATTTTATGGTGCCGAGGTGCCAGCCCGAAGCCCAACCTTCAACGAAGGCATGCCCATTCATGCATGTCTTTCGAATGCCACTCAACCGCGGGGAGGATATACAGACTCCACACAGAAGGCGCTCCAGCCAAGAATGGAACAGGAGAACCTCTTGCTGTGAGCGACAACGCTACCACTGCGCCACCGCGGCTTGTCTAGAACCAGTGCTTAAATTAAGGGCAGCAAAAACTGTGAAAATATATTATATGGCCACTAGAGGGTAGCATTAAGTAGCAACTGGATTTTGGTATTACGTATACATATATTTTTCTATTTTTTATTTTTTTATAAATTAATTTTAGGAGAAAAGCTTTATTCTCATATTTTTATAACAATGAGTGATTTTATACTAATATATTTATTGGATATTAATAATTCTTTTTATTACTGATGTATTTTTTGTATTATTGATGTGTTTTTATCATTATATTCAATTAGATTGGTTAATTATTTAATTAGGACTATTTTGTAGTGTATAAATACAGGGATGTTTTTATTACGCTCTATTCTGAAGAAGTTTTTAGTAAGAAGAAAACGGAGTGATCAAGTTAAGCGTTAAGTTTTATATTAAGTTTCATTTTATTTTGTTTTCAATAAATTGTGGTTTGGACTTTTGTTTGGACCCTCCGAGTGTGCTTTGTTTGGTTTACAGAATTAAACTTATCTCTAAAGTCACCAAAACAATTCCCTGTACTCCCTTAAAAGAAAATAATTCCTAGCCGGAATTAAACGTATCTCCAAAGTCAAAGAAATTATTCCCCATACCACCTTAGAAAACAATTTCTAGCAAGAATTAAATGCATCTTCAAAGTCACTGAAATGATTTCCAACACCCCTTAACAGAAAATAATTTCTAGCCACAATTAAAGATATCTCCAAAGTCACAAAAATGATTCCCCACACCCCTTAACAGAAAATAATTCCTAGCTAGTTAAACCCATCTACAAAGTCACTGGGCCAAAAAAGGCGCATTTGTAACTGTAACCTGGGATGAAAAGCTCATAATAATTAATACATATTGACTTGAGATGACGCAACAACAGTAGTACAAATAATGCAGTAAGACTGCATGTCAAACATATTACACCAAGAATGGGCTGGGGAATTGATTTTCAAATGTTGGAGATGTGATTTGAGAATAAGGCATCTCTGTAGCTATTATTGGCTTTAGTGACTTCTAGAAGAAGTTTGTCTGATGAGCGGAAGGTTCTGTTGCTAGTGCAGGTTTTACTAGGGCTGGACATTTGTCTGGCTGGTAGATGATGGAATGACAGATTTTGAGTTGGCTGAGGCATGATAGTTTGGGAGTTCCAGCCAGCCTAGTTTGTGAAGAGCTGAACAATTATGTGTTCTGTATGGGAGATTGCTGGCAAACCTGGCTATTTTGTTATAGCAGGCTTCCAGTTTATTTAGATTTGTTTTCTTTAAGTTTGTGAAAACTGGGGAGGCATATAACTGAGTGGATGGTAGATGGGTTTGAGCAATGGCAGTTTTGGTGGTTTGGGTGAGGAATGGTGGACCTTTTTGATTGTTTGGGAGATGTGCAGGTCATAACTGAGGGATTTGTCAATGGTGACACCTAGTAGTTTGGTATGGTCTACTGGTTCAAGTTTGGTGTTGTTAGTATATTAAATGGTGAAATGAATGGGTGGGGGGTTTGAGATATTTAATTGTTGAAAAATAATACTAATTTGGTCTTGTTAGGGTTCAGTATTAGTTGATTGGCCGAAAGGAAGTGTTCAACATCTGTAAAAGCATTTTGTGCTTTTTGCAAAAGTTCGGTGATTGAGGTGGCTGAGCAGATGAGTATAGAATCACATGCATATTGTATAATGCTAGCTGATGTGGTCACAGGGTTGAGATCATTTGTAAAGACTGTAAAGATAAGTGGGCCAAGTGTGGAACCTTGGAGTATACCCACTGAGACTGGCAAGAGTCAGGATATATCATCTAGCCATTTCATGGCTTGCTGTTTATTAAAAACCTCATTAATGCAAACTGGTCAGTCCTGTGCAATAGTAGCAACCCTACCCAATCCCCAGAAATATTGACTGAAATTGCAGAAAGAGCATTATAAACAAACATTTCCTTTTACCCAAAAAAGACTAAAAGGACATCACTGCCTGTGCATTACAAAACATTACAAAAATATATAATATGTAGAAACTCTAGAAAATCCCTAATAACCTTGACCATCACAATGCCTTTATGAACTTTAAAAAGAAATTTAAAGTAGAAATCTGAATTGCCAAATCCACATAGCTAAGAAAAAACTTGCAGTCATGACCTTATAACCATAACTTTAAAAATCACAGTACTCTCCCATACAAAACTGCTGGGAGCTACAATAGATGTCAATCTCAAATATGATCTACATAGATGCAGCAATATAAAAACAAAAATCACAAAAAAATAGGAATGCTATATAAAGCCAAAAAAATCCTTACTGCATCTGCCAGGGCCACTCTTGGCACTTCATAACTACTCTTCTCTCTCTATTAGATTTTTCTCCCATCTTGACTAACCTTCAGGCCATCTAAAAATCTAAACTAGAACAGTGTTGCCATAAGGTAGCTAGATTTGCAGCCAATACAAGTCACAGAACACATCACTGTTTTGCACTAAAAACTCTAAATTGGCTATAATTACCCCACCAATTAAATTATACCCAGCTTCTATTAACACACACAATTATATTTAATCCAATTTCTTGCCCAGCTATAAGTATAATTCTCCCCCACTGTTTCACAAATCATCACCTTTAATCTTCTGACAAAAATCTACTTGACGTCGATACGCCTTACAAACACTGCAGTCAAAGCCTGTACTCACATTGTGTAGCAAAAGTCTCGAATAAAATCCCTGCACAAATCAGGGCAGTATATAACATTCATTTACTTAAGCTGCAACTTAAGGAAGTACTGTCCGACTCCTGGCTTTGCAAATGCGACTCTCCTGGCTAATAATTTCAGCTCTCACCCGTCTAATAACCTATATACACTCTTTTTTCTTGTTTTTATTTCTCTTTTTTCTTACTCTTTACTCTTTATCTCTCCTGTCCTCCATATCTACTCCACGTACCTCTAACAAATACTTGTTTCTCACTCTTGCCCCTTCCTCTCATTCTCCATATCTTCTGTTTGAATGTTCCACTCTGACGTTTGCTATATGACTGAGTAATAAATTCTCACACTAACATGTCAACATGTTTCAGTGCTACATGGTAATATATTTATCTTGTTTTAATGATGGAATATGTGTTTTATTCTACATGTTATATGTTTATTACTATTTGTAATATGATGTCAGTTTTCACCTAAATATATGTATTTTCTGTTCTTTATTTGTAGAGCTTTTCCCCTGGGCCTCCACTGAAAATGGACAAAATTATCCAGTTGGACTATCCCTGTAAACAAATGTCAATCAATTAATAAATACATTTTGCACAGGCATTAAGGGCATATCATACTTCAAAATTAACACAACATAGTTTCCTTATCTCTATAAATGAATGACCATCCTTTACAACAATTCAAAATACTAATTAGTACTTCAGCTAAACCTATAAATATAAACTCACCACCTGGTCATATTAACTGCGTCTTCTCAAACCTTGACTTAGATGCCACAACTTCTCAACCCCACCCATTTGCCCCCTCTTTCTACTTTAGGGAAAAATTCCTGAAGTCAGGTAGACAGTTGCTTGAAAAACCCAATCCTAATTCCCACAGCCTTCATCTTTACTTTCTGAGAATGGGTACTACTCCCTTTGCTAAGCACTTACTCACATATTTAACTTTTCATCTATCACATCTCTCATTCTCACACAGTTAAAGCACTCATTAATAATTTCAGCCCTCAAAATATCCTCCTCCATAGTTCTGCAAGACTTCAGACCCATTTTAGTAGGGTAACCCACAAAGAAATTCATCAAAAAACTTACATTTAGTACGACTACAAGAAAAACTAAAAATGTATGGACTGCTTATAGACTCAAAGCATGATATGGCTTCTGGAATGGACACAATAACTTAACTGCAATATACTCATTTAGAGATAAATTCATCTATGGAAAATAATGTGCTATAACAAAGACCTTTGAAAGCAACAACCACTTTTTTTAAACAATCAAGCCATTTATATTTTGCTAAAACACTATTTTGTAATTACAAAATAACCTTGACAACAGGACTTTCACAATTAAAGAAGACATCTCTTCACAAGTATCCATTTGTTCACTTCTTGGGTACCACAAGGATCTGTATTAGGTCATATTCTATTTTCTGTCTTTATCAGTGACATATCCACTACCTTTCCCCAAACAACCTCACTTTACAAGCTGATAATATGTTGCATTGTAAGTAGGCTTTACCAAACTATGCAGTTGTCTCAATGACAGCTTACATTGTTTCATAGCTTAAACCTTTTCAAAACATAAGCAATGTATTTGACATTGGATTGGAATTACCATCCCAGGTCTGTGGGTGGTGACATGGAAGTCTGTCATGACAATCCCTGGTGGAGACTGGAGACTTCCTGGAGAAATTGTTCTGATGGTGGCTGGAAGGATTGGTTGTGCTGCTGTGGAGGCAGGTAATACACCATGACATCCACCATTGCATGAATGTTGTCTAGGGATGTACCACCATAATTTCACCAAGGGAAGCAGGATCATAGGTAGGTCATAAGAAAAACTCATGGACTGAAGATACAGATAGCATGACACCCCCTTCCTTGATGTCCTAAAGTTCCATGCTGGCCCTGTTGATAATTTGGCATTGACCAGGGCTAAGATTGTCGTGCCAATAGAATTAGTATAGGATGAGGGGCAGTATGATGGCTGACAAGAATGACAGAAGGGGACCAAATAAATAAATAAATAAATAAAATAGACAACATTCAAACCATAGTAAACAATATAAGTAGTTTTAAACCACTTCACACTGAAACTATAACATCAACGCAGTCCAGTAAAAAAGCCAAATGGCTGCCTATCACTGCCTGACCCACTCACTTATTTTCTCCCCTAACATTTAAACCTATGCAGAGCAACTACTGCCCAATGCTCAAGAACAAACATGAAACAAAATATCCTCTTTTCTGTTAAGATCATGGAATGGCAATACAGCAGCATCTCAGATGTCCACAATTATCCTTGTGAATGTGAGAAAAGCTTCTCAAAATTGCCCCAATTAATTGAAGAAATATCCCTGCAGACCTCAGAAAGGTTACAGAATACAAACTCTTAGGATAAAAACAAGAAACAAACAAACAAAAAAAGACGCACTGTTTCAAGGATTACTACTTCCCTCCCCTCAGTATTTATAACTACATAAAAATGCCCAACCAGTTCAAATGTTCAAACATATTGCACACTGCATTTGTTCTAAAGAAGTCCTTTAATCAGTGTGGATGAAAGCACTAAATAAACAATGGAGATTTTTTGTTTTAAATGTAACTCCATTCATAATGGCAGAATGTCAGTCCAGCCACAATAAATCAAATTAATTTGATTGCGTAACATCTAACAAGCTGAATTTGAAAGTATGGGAATAACCTTCTAACTTTTGTAAATATGTAATAACAGTTTGAATATAGTTAGTTGTCTCTAGCATTTATGCCGGGACTCCCATATATGTCTGAATATGTATATGTAATCTCATATGTCTTTTATTATTCATTTCCTTGAACATGTACTGCCTGTTTGTATGTGTTGTACAGAACATGAATATTTAAACTACAAAATGAAATTTCACAGTAAGACAGACATTGGTAGCTTCACTTTTTAAACTGGAACCTTGACTTACAAACTTTCTTGGTGTAATCTAAAAAGCTGTGAGTCAAAGTATTAACGTGCCTGCTTATGACCTGCATTCATACAAGATGTCTCTATACAACTGAATCTGTTTATAGTCTATGTATACTTAAACCCAACAATACCTGTTATTTGTACAATAATTTAAGACTATTTTACTTTAATTTTGTTAACCACTAATCTTGACCTTTGTATTGTCTCTGTACTAGATTTTGACAACTTTAACTGGATTTGTGAAGTCTTAAATCAAACCTATTATACCAGACCACCTGCATGATTAGCAAACTAAATAAAAATCTTGGGGGGGGTTCACTCACTCTGGAGTTTAGACTTTTGATCATGGCCTCCCTAAGGTTGTTGATAAAACCCTGTCTTTATAGATGTTCCACTAACAATGTGTTCATCAGTTTTATATCTTCTGAGTCATCAAGTCTCTACTGGAGGTGTTGTCAAGTGGTGCAGTGGCTGGCTGGCACAGTTTTAAGACAGTGGGCACCTGCAGGTTAGCCTTTCTAAAGTAGATGCACTGTTTGACAAGCTGTGGCCAGACAAGGTAAGTGGGGGGGGGGGGGTCCAGTCCTTTTTTCTGTTGGGGTCTTTGTAGTGTAAGGACTGGCTGATGCTTGAGGTAAGACAGAATTATGTGGGAAGCAATACCAAAAAAAAAAAAAAAAAAAAAAAAAAAAAAAATGGGAAAAACAGGATCCAGCTAAAATGGAGGAGCTTCATTAGATCATTTATGAATAGGCTGACAAGCTTTCAGATAGGTTTTTCTACAGATGGTAAGACATGTTCTTATAATCAGAGTTAAATTAAAAAAACTAAATAATTCAGATCGCTCATGCTGTAGATGACAGCACTAGGGAACATGTGCAGTTCATGCTGTTGTGGTTACAGCAGTGGGAGTTGAAGCTGCATCGCTGGATACAAACCCCAGTGTGTCAGATGTTTACTTACAAGGGACATCATCATGACTCTGCTCATAATCAGCACACTGCTACTTCTGCTTCTCCTGTTTACTGCAGACATTAATATTACATCAGATAATCAAACAGTATTCAAGGAAATCACAAAACGGCTCTGTCATACATACCATTTCTTCTTTGGGCTTTACACTGGAACTCACAGTCCTCTTTAGTGGCAAAGCGATTTGAGTTTCCGTCACAGCCACTATAAATAAATGGTCGGCAATCCTTTACTCTCTGGTTATAATACCATTGCAGTGTGTATTTGGAGCATGATCCTTCATCTAATGGCAAAAGGCAGGGGTCTAAAGTACAGAGACATAAATAAAACATGAACTGAATATGTAAGTAAACTGTCAATGTTCCCTTACACATCAAATGCCTTCAGCAGCTTCAAATCTCGAAATGGAGTGCTAAACCCAAACAGTTATGTGCCAAGGGCACAAGCCTAAGTGGCTAGTGTTTCAGTTTTTTGTAAGGTATCGTATTTCTTAGAAATACAACAGAGCTATTCCTATCTCATTTAGCTTCCCATTCTCTGCATACTTACCTTACAATCTATGGACCTAAGCTCACCTTGCCACTTCATTACAAGATCTTTGGGATAACCTCTCTTAATGTCTATTTCTATAGATTCTAGAGGAAAGAGTCACTGGTGAATTGTATGGGACAGAGAAGATGCTGGACTCACCCTATACAACTGACACATTGGCAGAGGGATACATGATCTACCCATTAGTGCACTGTTTTTCCTTATATACTCACTGCACGTATCACCTGGCCTTTAGCATCACCATCCCCAACAACTTTCCCATGCCTATAAAATATGTTTTTTCAATTGTCACTCCTATACAAAGACTATTACAGATGTCAGATTCTCTTGGATGTTCTTTGTAGCAAATTTTCCAATTTTACTACATGACTGAGCCAGAACACATCCTTATGCAAATTTATTCCTCTCTTCTGTCACTTAATTGCCCATATAATTACAACAATTTCAGCTTTATATATATATATATATGTATATATATATATATATATATATATATATATATATATATATATATTGGGTATACACATGCATAGTTTGTAATATAGTGTATACACATGCATAGTATGTAATATATATATATATATATAGTGAAATCACAGAAAAGAAAACCGACACACACACAAAAACCCGAAACACACCCGAACACCACTCCCTACCTGCACCCTAACCTAACTCACTTACACACCCAGACCCCCAAGCTCACCCACACTCCAACCTCTCACCACTTACACACTACCTACTCCTCCTCCCACAACACACCAACACCTCACTACTCCCACCCTGCACCCCCAACCTACCCCCTAACCCCACACCACCCCAACCCCCCCCTACGACACACACACACACTCACCTATCACACACCCTAACCCTACATCCTCACCATCACATACTTACCAGGTACACACATCCCCCTTGGTCTTCTCCCTCCGTCGTTCGAAGGCTGTCGGTGTCAACTCGTTTGTCGGTCGCTTAGTGTCGGTGATTTCACTGTCGTAGACCCATATATATATATATATATATATACCCTGGAGAGGTGGAGATATGCTCTAGAGAGAAGATGAATGAAAGTCAGCAGGACTAAGACAGAATATATGTGTGTGAATGAGAGGGAGGACAGAGGAATGGTGAGGATGCAGGGAGTAGAGGTGGCGAAGCTGGATGCATTTAAATACTTGGGATCAACAGTTCAGAGTAATGGTGAGTGCGGAAGAGAGGTGAAGAAGAGAGTACAGGCAGGATGGAGTGGGTGGAGAAGAGTGTTAGGAATGATTTGTGACAGACGAGTACCAGTAAGAGTGAAAGGGAAGGTCTACAAGAGGGTAGTGAGACCAGCTATGTTACATGGGTTGGAGACAGTGGCATTGACAAAAAGGCAGGAGTCAGAGCTGGACGTGGCAGAGTTAAAGATGTTAAGATTTGCACTGGGTGTGACAAGGGTGGACAGGATTAGGAATAAGTATATTAGAGGGTCACACCAGGTTGGAAGGTTTGGAGACAAAGCCAGAGAGGCAAGATTACATTGATTTGGACATGTGCTGAGGAGGGATGCAGAGTATATTGGGAAAAAGATGCTAAGGATGAAGCTGCCAGGTAAGAGGAAAAGAGGAAGGCCTAAGATAAGGTTCATGGATGTGGTGAGAGAGGACATGCAGGTGGTTGGTGTGACAGAGCAAGATGCAGAGGACAGGAAGAAATGGAAACAGATGATCCACTGTGGCGACCCCTAATGGGAGCAGCCAAAAGAAGAAGAAGATATATATATATATATATATATATGTATATATATATATATATATATATATATATATATATATATATATATATACATACACACACACACACACACACATATATATTGTGTATACACATGTATAGTATGTAACACTCAATAAAGCAATATAGTGACTTATTTGCAAAGCAGAAATGTAAGAAGAAACAGAAGTTATGGCAAAAGTGTTCTGATATAAAATGCCTACTTCCATGAGATTTCATATTTTTATATTTTTTGAACAGTCTAAATTATAGAACTTCACATTATTTCTTCCAGGAAAAAGTGAAAAAGATGCGTTTAATTAAATCTGCCTTTTTTTTTTTTGCACTGTTGATGCCCCTCCTCATGTAGCATTCTATCCCACCAACCCTAAATAATGGATTACAAGCAGTACTCTTTTTACAAGTTTTATTCTACCTGTCAAGTACTCAGCTTTTGGCCTTAATATAAGGGGAATATGCCTTTTTTAACTAAAACTGTAACTGATGTCTGGAACTTACTACCCTGTGATTTAAATAGCGCCATGAGGCTTGTAGCCTTCAAGATACTGCTTTGGAGGTACCAAAACTCTCTCCTAAGTGCAACAGCTGCAGGGATCCTTGTTTAGTCTCTTGTCCTGGCAACTTGCACTTGATCTATTTTTCCTTTCTTTTTAATTCCACTAAGCTTTCTCCGCTAACAAAGGATTCAGGCTTTCCTGCTAGAATCGGCAAAATTCTGAGCAAAGTCATAGCTTCAAATTGCTCTTACACACACACACACACACACACACACACACACACACACACACACACACACATACACACACGCGTGCACACACGCACACACACACACGCGCGCACACACACACGCGCACACACACACGCGCACACACACACACGCACACACACACACACACACACACACACACACACACACACACACACACACACACACACACACACACACACACATTGCCTCTGCAGAGTATGCTAACTACTACCTTCTGTTTTTCTGCCATCCTTATCAGTCACACTCATATCATAATCAGAATGCACTCACGTTCCAGGAATTTCAACATTACATTTGCATACCCTGGGTGTGCACTTTCAGGACTTTGCAGATATGTATGATTTGCATCCTATGAGAAAGTGTAATTTTTTTCTCCTTTTTTCCCTCTTTTTAATATAACTTACTAAATGGTCTAAACAGATCTAACTGTATGTTAATTACTTCTGTTATACAATAATTTGACTGCAAATATATTCACCGTTACTTGACTCTATATTGTTGCTTATATAGCACTTTGGCTTTTGACTCATACCTTCTATCTTGATCTATAAGTACAGTCTTTGCCATGTGCCCATTTTCAGACCAGTCTACTTACCTGGTGTAGATCAATATGTATGTGTGCCTTTAAGAAGCTTTCTAGGGGCTTCCACATGTGTATAAATACTGAGTACATGCGAGACTGACTGCCATTTTATAGTTGCTGTTGAGATGTAAGCATGTATGCCTGTGTAGTCTGTCTGTTAATCAGTTTGTTTATATTTTGTGATGCTGCTATCATCCTGATGTGTTTCTATGTAATAAAGCATATAAACGAACTGCCCAACCTGTTTGTCATCTATACTAGAAAGGGATGAGCGACAGTGTCAGAAGTGGCATGTCTAAAAGGACATGGTGCCAGAATGGGATTCCTCAGCTTCGAGACTGAGAGCCACTCAGTTAAGATTGGAGGAATATACAGGAGTGAATCATCCCTAGTGCACGTATAACTCACAAAACAGGTCAGAAACAAATTTCAGGTATTAAAACTTGCTCAAACTATTTCTTATTTGCAAAATATGAAATGAGACATTCAGAACTCTAAACAAATTTCTAACATAAATATTCAAAATTAACATATATTAACAGAAATATTCAAAATAACTATGGAAAATGTTTGAAATAAAGTCCAAATTGCACAAAATTAATAAAATAAGGGAAACGACTGCATTTTTTCATTGAGCACTACTTTTCACATTAATCAAAGCCATTCAAGTTGTCTGAAGTATATGAAGTGTTCGCATGTTTGTGCAGTATTACAGTACTGTTAGTTCATAAACTACAGCCATTTCAAAGCATATTTCGTAAAGTATAATATTTCAAAGAGTTTATTTTGCATTTGAATGTTATTACAGGCACATACAGCAGCTTGTTCGTACAAAATCACAAGGGCCATATTTTACAGTGTGCTTGGGCATAATTTGAAGGATTTTGTAGACCAGGTCCACTTGTGTTTGACAATAATATTGCAGAAAACTGGAGAGTGTTTGAGCAAGAGTATGATATTTTTATACAGGCTACATTTTCTGATAAAGATGACCATACAAAGGCATTTATTCTGCTTAATTTACTGGTTCAGAAGCCATAGAAAGGCAGCGTTCATTTGTGTATGCACCTGCTGTCTTTGCAGGAGAGGGGGAAAAACATCATACAGTTGTACCGGCTGGGTCAAGGGAGGACCACGAGTGCTTAAAATGTAAATTTAGAGAAATGTGCAACCCTCAAATGAATGTTACAATGGAAAGGCACTCATTTTACACAAGGGATCAAAAGCCTGGTGAAACTTTTGCAGCATATATAACTGCACAAAGTAAGGCAAAAAATGGAAAAACACCACACTGGAGGCAAAAATAATGTTGTAAGCACTTTCGTTTACTAGAATAAGTAAACTTCTTCAGACATTTTTAAACAAAAACCATGTTCTTAAATACAAAAAGAATAATGACATCATTTCCTAAAAAAAAACGCCCCACCTCAATTTAAAGCACCAAAACATTCCTCTTAAAAAATCCTTGTATCTTAAAATGTTAATAACCTTTACCCTAAATGTAAACAAAACATTAGGGTAGACTTTTCAGTAAAACAGTGTATATATGTATAAATATTTACCTATCAAGTAAAGCTTTTAATTTTAAAACACTCTTAATAGAAATAACATCATTTAAACCTGGCGGAACCAGGGCATTTAATTTCAACTGCCATAAAACATAACATATTAACAATGCTTTGGCCAGGCATATTTTACTGTTTCCTGAACATGAATTTTCATTTTTGGTCATTGAAAAAATATCTGAAAATAGAAGAGGTGGCCCAAGTAGTCTGAAACTTGAAGAGAAAGAAGTTTTATGGCAGTTGAAATTAAATGCCCTGGTTCCGCCAGGTTTAAATGATGTTATTTCTATTAAGAGTGTTTTAAAATTAAAAGCTTTACTTAGGTAGAATAGGTAAATATTTATACATATATACACTGTTTTACTGAAAAGTTTACCTTAATGTTTTGTTTACATTTAGGGTTAAGTTTATTAACATTTTAAGATACAAGGATTTTTTAAGAGGAATGTTTTAGTGCTTTAAATTGAGGTGGGGTGTTTTTTTTAGGAAATGATCTCATTATTCTTTTTGTATTTAAGAACATGGTTTTTGTTTAAAAATGTCTGAAGAAGTTTACTTATTCTAGTAAACGAAAGCGCTTATAACATTATTTTTGCCTCCAGTGTGGTGTTTTTCCATTTTTTTGGCTTACTTTGTGGTGTTTTCTTATTGAGTCTGTTTGTTGGTTGTAGCATATATAACTGATTTGAGAAACAAAGCTAAAACGTGCAGATCTGGTGACTTAAGGGATGAGTTGAAAAAAGACAGACTTGTGTGCGGCATTAAGGATGATGCTGTGAGAAATATTTTGCTTTGTGACAGTGATGTAGCTTTGAATAAGGCCACTGAGATTTGTTAGATATATGAGCTCACAAAAAGCACACAAATATGCTTACAAATGAGAGATGCATGCTTCCAGTAACTTCTAAAGCCAATGTTGATTGTATGCAGCACGTGGTTAAAAGAAACAGGCCCAAGCACATAGAAGCAACTGTAAAGCCTGTAACACTCACTGGGAAACCCCATAGCTTTCTAGCAAATTCCAGAGTAAGCACAGTCTCAGTAAAGCATAAGAGTGAGTCAGCAAACTCAAAGAATGGGCCCCCACCCAGTTTCATTGCCAATTGGTGGAGGAAAAAACTGAAAAAAACATTGCGAGTACGGCAGCTGCACGGTCTCAATCGAAATCTAAGCTATCCAAAAAAAGTAAGAGACCAGCATACAGTGGCAAAATTATCCTTTATTGTTAAAGTGCATCCGCACTATACAAATAGAACAAGAACAGACCGGTTTCGGCTTTACATTTTCATAGTGTTAGTGCATAGTTACTTAATCATTCTTTAAATACATAGTTTAAAGGACGTGACCAATTAAAGATGCTCATTAAGCCCTGGTTTAAGGAGACCTCCTAATTTGACAATCCATTTTTTCTCCATACCATTCAATATTTCATGCCACCCAGTTTCATTGCCAATTGTCATAACTGTGGAGGAAGACATGAGCCTAAAAGGGAAAGTTGTTTAGCATTTAGTCAGCAGTGCCACAAATGTAAAAAGTGGAATCCTTTTAAAAGGTTTTGTAAATCAAAAGGAACACATTATTTTATTAAAAGGGAACATTCAAAGAAACAAATTGCTAAATTAGAAAGCCATGGCCCTACTTTTTATGTTGATAGTGTGTCAGTGCTTCATGAAACAGTCAATGCAGTAGATTTATGGGCAAAGAATGAAGTACTTTGTACTGTTGGGAAAAAAGAAAACCCATAGAGCTCAAAGGTGACATAGGTTCAAAGTGTAATGTTATGTCTGTAGAAACATTTGCTAGAGTATGTGCTGGTGAAAAGCTTGATTTGACAGTGTGCGAAGCTTGTTGCTTATGGTGGTGAAGAGATTCAAACTGAAGGCTCAGTAGTACGTTCACGTTACTCTGCTGGGAGAAACTATGACTTTTTTATGTAGTCAAAAGGGATGTACAGTCATTATTAGGGCTCAGAGACAGTTTGAAAACGGGATTGCTTTCATTTAATAAGGAAGTCCATCATGTTAGCTTAAAAGATCACTGTTCTAATTTTGCCCATTATATTTTCTCTACCTATTTTGAAGACAAACTAGGCAAGCTTCCAGTTGTGTACTCCATGAGGTTAGACCTAGATGTCAGCCCAGTTGTCAGACCAGCCTGGAAGGTTCCAGTAGCTATGCAGAACAGAGTTAAAGCTGAGCTGTATAAAATGGTACAGCAAGGTGCAATTTGTCCAGTTGAAGAACCTACTGAATGGGTATCCTCCATGGTGGTTGCTCATAAGAAAAGCTGAGATGAAATCAGAGTATGTATTAATCCACGAGATTTGAACAAAGCACTGAAAAGACCTCATCATCCAATGCTTACAGTTGAATAAGTTGCAGCGCTGATGCCAAATGCCCCTGTTTTTTCTGTCTTAGATGCAAAGAGTTCATTTTGACAAATTTTGCTTGACAAGAAATCCTCGTTGCTTACTATGTTCAGTACTCCTTTTGGCAAGTACAGATTTTTGAGAATGCCGTTTGGGATAAATTCTGCTAGTGAAGTCTTTCAGCGTGCAATGGAGAAAACATTTTCTGGGTACCCCTGTGCTATTATAGTAGATGATATTTTAGTAGGAGGTAATGGTGAAGCTGAGCATGACAGAAACCTGAAGAAAGTTCTGGAAAGAGCATGTCAAGTGAATCTTAAGCTAAATCCTCAGAAGTGCAAGTTCAGGTTACAAGAAGTTACTTATGTTGGCCATTTGTTTACCAGTTCAGGTTTACTACAAGACCCTTCCAAGCAAACAACCATTCTCGGGTTGCCAGCTCCAGACAATGTTCAAGCACTTCAACATTTTCTTGGCATGGTTAACTATCCAGGCAAGTTCATTCCAGACTTAAGTCAACTAGCAGCACCACTTACGGAGCTGACACGTAAAGATCCATTCTGGTCATAGTTGGAACAGCACCAGAGAACATTTAATATCCTGAAACAGAGGATTGCCAGTCTATGGCAACTATAATGTTCACAAACCAGTTACTCTTTCCTGCAATGCTTCGAAATTTTGTCTTGGTGCAGTTATTCTTCGAGAGGGGCAACCTGTTGACTATGCATCCAGATCTCTAACCCAAACTGAAATGCAGTATGCTAAGACAGAGAAAGAGCTTTGGGCAATTGTGTTTGCATGTTCGAAGTTCCATGATTATATTTATGGTAGACCTATCCAGACTGAGACAGGCCACCAAATCTAGTCACTATTTTGAGAAAGCCTATGCATACAGCTCCAACCAGATTGCAACATATAATGTTGAAATTGCAGAAGTACAATTTCAATCTTGTCTACATAAAAGGCAAACTTCTTTACCTTGCTGACACATTATCCAGATCACCCAGAAATACCACTGAACAGCATGAGAATGAGAATCTTGATTTTGAAGTCATGGAAGTGAGAAATTTTTCTTCCACACATCTTGGAGAGCTTAGAAATCACACAGCCTCAGATCCAGTTTTGCAGACGCTCAACCACTTTATCAATCAAGGATGGCCATCAAAGAAATCTAGTGTACCTCAAAAAGTGCAACCTTATTTTCCTTACAGAGATGAGATTTTGTCTGACAATGGTATTGTCACGAAAGATGCAGAAGTGATTGTTCCAAAGTCCTTGCAACAAGAGTTTATTGCTAGCTTGCATCATGGCCACACAGGAACTGCTTCTACTAAAAGGAGGGTGAGAGGACTAGTATTTTGGCCTTCTATGTCACAAAACATTGAGATAGTATTTTCACCTTGTTCTGTATGTAATAGTACAAAGCCACATCGACAGGAGGAACCACTTCAGCTAAATCAGATTCCTGAACTACCTTGGTCGACAGTAGCCACTGAGCTTTTCGAATGGAATGTTCAACATTACTTGATGTTAGTAGACTCTAATTCTAATTGGTTCAAGATTGACCTGCTTCCTAACCTAGCATCCAGTACTGTCATCACTAAGATGAAGGATCAGTTTGCAGTCCATGGTAGTCTGCACAAAGTATTTTCTGAAAATGGCACACAGTTTACTCACCAACAATTCAAAAGATTCGCTGAAGAGTGGGAATTTATCCATGTCACGAGTAGGCTTGAGTACCCTCAGTCAAATGGTTTGGCAGAACGTGCAGTTCATAGTGTGAAACAGTAGTCAAAATGAGACAATAGTGATGTCTTCCTGACTCTCTTGAATCTTAGAAATATTCCTCGTGATAAACATCTAGGTTCACCTGCTCAGAGACTTCTGTCGAGACAAATCAGAACCACATTACCAGTCAGCAGTAGTTTATTGGTTCCAAGTGCTAAGAATAACAGATCAGTGAAAGCACATCTGTTAAAGAAATGCTAGCCCAGAAGTCTTACTATGATAAATCCAGCAAACCGCTGAATCCATTACATGAAGAAGAGACAGTGAGAATGCAAACGTGCAAAGGTTATGATCAGATTGGAGTTCTGAAGGGTATTTGCCCAGAGCCGAGATCATACATTGTGGAATCACAAGGAGCAGAGTTTAGGTGGAATCAGAAACATTTGATGCCAGTGTCCCAGTCTGTACCACAGCACCTAGCCTGTGAGAAACACTCTTTATCTCAGAGTGAGTTATCCAGCATTCCAGTTCCAGAGGATGTTCCAGCAGATATCCCTGTTCCTGAGATGACTCCTGAAGTTCCTGCTGTGAGTTGTTCACTGAAGACTGTTCCTGCTGCTAAACTCGCATTTCCAGACCATGTTACAGATACACGGCAACTTGGACACGAACATTGTATTTGTTTCTGATGTTTATATTATTGCATGTCTTATTCTAATGTCATTTCATTGAGGGCAATCTATTTAAGAGAGAGGATGTAGATCAGTATGTATGTATGCCTTTAAGAAGCTTTCTAGGGGCTTGCACAAGTGTATAAATACTGAGCACGTGCAAGCCTGACTGCCATTTTGTAGTTAGCTGTTGAGATGTAAGCATGTATGTCTGTGTAGTCTGTCAATCAGTTTGTTTATATTTTGTAATGCTGCTACCCAGCTTGATGGATTTCTATGTAATAAAGCATATAAATGAACTATCCAGCCTGTTCGTCATCTATACTAGAGAGGGACGAGCAACACCTGGATAATAAAATGTTCTACATCTGGAATTCAGTTCTTTACATACATGATTTTGCATGTTCTGTTACAATGAAGTTTATTTAGAAGGCCTCTGAGTGGATTTATGATGACTGAATGAATAAAGTTTCTCTGAGTGCTGATAATTTGAAGAGGTTACACTGAAGAACAATTCAGCAGACCAAAAACAAATTTTAATTTGTGGAATAGTAAGTCTCCCGGACCCCCATACCCCTAAATTATATATACTAATGCCATGGTTGCAAAAGAGAAGAGAGAAGAGCAAATTGATAGTTTACCAAAAGAGATTCTCAGTGCAATCATTGTGCAGTATTGGTACCTGAATGGATTCCATTCAAAGAATTGTCACATTCACCTCTGAACAGGATGCGTTTTAGGTCCCATACTCACTGTATTACTTCTAAAAAATGGAAATGTCATCTGCAGGAAAAAGTAGCCTCTGTCTTGTAGTTCACCATTACCTGTCCTTTCACTTATTCAGCCATTAATGACTACACTGGTTCTAAAACACCCTTAGGTAAACTTCTCATCCCATAGAGTGAAATCCATATGACATAACTCACTGCCTATCTTTTAACCAATTTCTGTTCCAGTTCATTACTTTTATAATCCACTTCTAAGCTCCTAATTTTCATCCAGGTAGATGAAATCCATCAGTCCAAGCAAACAGTTTTCCTTATCACCTACTCAGAATAAAAATAAGTTATATTTTATACCAATATGTAGACCATATACAGCCCATGTTTAGGTTTTGTGTTTTGCTGATTCAATTCATCTGACCAGCAAACTGACTGAAAAAACTGTCTGAAGCAATGCCTCTGACATATTTGTGATGCCTCAGATATTTTACCCTTTTAAATATAGAGAAAAAAATGTATCTTTTCTTTTTTAGCATATCTTATAGCCAAGTCTTTATGAAGTAGAAGTATATCCAGCCCTCTGTATTACATCAGAAACAGGTCAGGGTTAACTTGAACAAGTTTGCCTGTACTATGCCAAATAACTTTGTTTATAGTCAGCTCTTCTGCATGCAGGGATGAAACCCTCCATGTGACACAGACGATCATGGAAAACTAATGACTGAGACACTGAAAAAGCCAGTGAGAAAGGGTGGAAGTGAGTGGCAAATGCTAACTAACTCATTTTAGGGGGAATGAGGCAGTCGAGCCTGGACAGAGGTGTATGGGCCAGAGATGTGTGCTTGGCTCTGCCAAGCTGTGTCTGTATGTTAGTATTCTTGGGGCATGTGTGGGAATCTGTACATTTACAGGGGATGGCACAGCATGCCCTTATGTTTGTCCACTCAGACATGTGGGGAGATGTCAGTGCCAAAAAGAGAAAAACACACTCATGACTGCTTAGATGATAGCTGCCCCACAACCATTTCTTTCCCCAGTCACGGGGAATTATTAAAAAATATCACGGTGGTGGCTACATGGCCATCAAGCATTGGGGCAGAAAAAATACTTAAAATAATAATAATAATTTTAATTTAATTGACATAAAATATATGAATCTTTTCTTTCAGAGCATGCTTTGAAGAAAAAGACACCTGTCCATGTACTTGTCCATTTCCGATGCTGCTGTTAACAGGTCCACCAATCCCTGCATCAGTAAACAATAATTAGATTTATTATCCTGCATCTCTTTATCTAACTATTTTGAGACAGTAAACCACTGTCTATCTTAATCACACAGAGGTATCACTGACTTTTCTTCCTCTTTATTCCACATGAGCATTAATAAAAAGCACCAGTCATTTACCTCTGATGCTATTACTTCTTTGATATTCACCTTTTTACTTTCTTGCCATTTTGTTTTCTTCACTCTGTTCTAGTTTGAATTCCTAGTTTCTGTCAGTCTCTGTTGCACATTTTATTTTACTTTATTCGTATTTGTTTAACAAGGTAGAGCACTGCTCTCTATGGACCTTTTCCAGACTCAGCCCGGAAGCACTGTCTGATTAAGTGACTTACTCGGAAACACACAGTTATCCAATGAAGACTGATGGAATCAAACCTTGGACCACAGAAAACAGTCAGTTATCATCTCCTTAATCATCTGCACTAACATCTTCTATCACTAGACTGCTACCAATTAAAGGACAACCATACCGACAGACTCAAAAAACATATTTATTTCATCATGGTTTGGTGTTTCCTACATTTTAACACAACTCTGGAACTATTTAGAGCTTTTTAGATATTTTTATACTCAATTTCTGACTCTGAACACATGGGGTCTGGCATCTTGAAATAATTCTGACTGTTTAGTCTGCCTCTAAGTATTCCAGAATGCATTGTTTGTCTCCAAAACATTGCATCAGATCTGCCACATTTTCCCTAAAGCTCCTGTGAGTGCACTGATTTTACAGGCATTCACTGCTGTGTTATAGTCACCTACTTTTGGTTAAAAGTTTATCCTTTTTCAATGACTACTTCAAACACAAGCAGTGCAAATGCTACAGAACAGAATTGAAAAGTGCATTTTATTGCTCTTTCTTCCTAGAAATGCTAAATAGATTTATTTTGTGAAGGCTGAAGTCTAGTTCTTCAAGGATCTCCCCTCCCTCTTCACACCTACCTTCCCTAGCTGTCAAAGAGCTAAGGGTAATTTGACTCATTATCTGCATGTGATTGACAGCTCACAACAGGTGACCAGACTAATGTAGTGTTTTCTTGTCAGCCTTTCCTTCCTCACAGTGGGAGACTTTTTTTGTTGCACTCCTGTCAAATTTAGAACCAAGCTCCATAGCACTGGGAATAATCACTGTTTTGCAAAGCATCAAACTCCCACTTATTTTTCCTTCCTGTTTGGTTAAATAGCTAACAAGTGATGCACTATAAACACAAAATATTTCACAGACTTATATGACAGCACCCACATGCTTTTTAAGCGGTAATTTAAGAAAATTATGGTATTGCATACTTCTTGTAATCTGATGTAGTGTTGTCGATTAACTGTGACAGACATCTGCTTCTTATGTAAAAACATGCACTTAATGTCTACACATGGTCATTGCAAATTTATGCTCTTAGTTTTTGCAGCTGTTACTGTGCTTCTGCCTGTACTTTGTCACATATCGGTAGGGCTCTTCAGAAAAGTGAGATTATAGTTTGACATTTTTGCTAGGTAAAGAGTGGGCTGGGCAAGGCAGCTCTGACATCACAATGTGGGAGGTTCACTGGCTCTTCTATACAGCATGCAAATCAGGTGGGAATTACATCACTTTGGGGGAGGATACATCCCGGTAGCTAGAGCAAGAGCTCTGGCAGATCTGACATCATCATTTCAGAGCCAGCGAGAGGTTTTTCAACTTAGTTTTCAAAGTGAAAGTAAAACAGTACGGAAAGGTAGGAAGCCTAACAGGGAAAACAGTTGAGTGGATTTGTTTTAAAGCTGCATGGGTGATTTTTCGAGGCTGTATCAACAAACAGGGACTAAAAGAGACATCAGGTTGCGCAATCTGCTTTAATATCCTGTTGTTGTCCTTTAAGCCTTTACATTTTCAAACAATTTCTTTGTGAACCACACAAATCGTGTTTTCTTTTTTCTGGCCAACCCTTTTAGGTACAGAATTATAACTTACTTCTGTGTTTTCTTTTACTCTGGACATATTTTGCTTCTCTCCACTGAGATAATTACTTCTTGTTAGTTTTGTTTGAAGGCATCAGCTTTTTTTTTTTTTTTAAGTGCCCTTCTGAAGTTCAAAAACACAGCCCTATATTATTGGGTAAGTGAAATGATCCATCACAGATACTTTTCAGTGACTACCTAGGCCACAAAGGTCATGGTAAATTAAAATATGTGATACTGTACATGGACAGTAACCAGAAGTTATGAGTAAATTCTCGACCCTAGAGCTGAACAACAGAAACCTTAACCAATGAAGCACAATGCCACTCTGACTCTGTATAAAGTATTAGCACCTCCACTCTTAAATGTTACTTCAGTGCACTATGAGAAGCCATCCAACTTTATACTTCACAATAATGTTTCAATTGACCAAAGCAGGTCCTATGCTGACTCCTTGGGAGTGATATCTCTGTATCCTTTTAACTCTGCAATAAGTGTGGTGGGCGAGACAGGCAATTTATTCTACTAAATTTAGCTCTGAGGGTTTATTATGATTAAAGAAGTTTGAATCATCCACCAGCCAACACAACTCCCTTTCTCTGGTACTGTAAATACAACTCTTACCCAGCTTACATGTCTTCTCGCCCTGCACAGGATATCTGTCTTATATTATGCCATTTCAAACAGCAGTTGTAGGTTTGCTTATTTTAAGGAAGTAATCACATTTTACTGATATAAACTTGCTGCATTTCACTGTTTACAATTTGGAAATACACTGTTTCAGCTTGACTTAGTCTGATTTTATTAAACAGCTTACTAGAACACATTGTTCTCATGGCTTTTAAATTGTTTAAGTGTACAACTTCACCTGTAAAATACCTGTACTGTCTTGGTCGTTTCCTATTTAATGTGCAGCTGTAGGTTTAATTACTTTAAGGAAGTAATAACCTTTTAATGTTAAACTTGCTGCATTTTACTGTTTACAATTTGGAAATGCACCGTTTCAGATTGACTTAGTCTGATGTTGTTAAAAAGCTATCTAGAATGCATTACTGTTACTGCTTTTAAATTGATACTGAGTGCTCTATTCAGCCGCTGTGCTGTTTCAGCCCGTGTTAGATTTTACTGCTTAGCTTATTTTGAGTCCCTATACTGTTACTGTATTATGTGGAAACTGAGTGATTTTACTGTAATTTTATGTCCTGACACCATGTTGCTCAGTTCTGTTGGCATGCATTACTAAGTAGCAACAAATAGCTGGAAAAGTGTACTGGCAATGAATTACTCTGCATTATGTGAAATTACAGTGGAAACAGACTGAATTTCATATTATTGAACAGGGTGACTTTCTTATTAATTATCACTTCCTGTTTCATAACTAATTTATTTGATTAAGTACTGCTTAGCTGAACTACTTAAATTGTGGTATTTCCTTGCCTGTCTCTTTATTTCCACTTATTTACTTCACCTACCCCCTTTTCTGGCTTCATATTAACATATCTCTCTCTCTCTCCTTACAGTCACTTAAACACATTCAAAAGTCCAAAAAAAAAAAAAAAACCTGAAGCAACTGCCTGCATACAAGAACACGGACAGCGGAACCCCGTAGAAACCAGTAAAAGCCACTGAAAGTTCTTCTTTTATCAACAGATTGTGAGCAGTGTAGGTCTATTATAATCTGTGATACTCCTACTGATTCTTCTGCTGTGCACACTACTGGATCCGCCTTTTCCTCCAATTTACTGTAACAAATATATACATTTTTCCAAAGCTTTGCATTTATTTTATATTATACTTCCCTGATGCTCTACTA
Source organism: Protopterus annectens (assembly GCF_019279795.1). Taxonomy (NCBI): domain Eukaryota; kingdom Metazoa; phylum Chordata; order Ceratodontiformes; family Protopteridae; genus Protopterus; species Protopterus annectens. Next base: position 1,998,512,476 of record NC_056739.1, read on the forward strand.
AATCTGGTTTTGAATTCACACAGAAAAACAGACATCTTTAGGTACTGACCTGAGCTAGCTGGTTGATTGTTTCTCTCTTCTCACAGCTTTCTCCAAGTCCTGGTCCATAGCCACCCCCCACCTTTTCTTGTTCTCCTAACATAATTCTAGTGTAAGCCCTGTCAAACCTGTTTTCTCACAGCTTTCTCTAAGCCCTGGCTCTTAGCCCCCCCCTTCACTCGGTCTCCTAACATAATCTTATTGTAAGCTTCCCAGCCCTGTCAATCCTGTCTATTCCCTCCCTTTTCCTTTTGAGAGTTTACTTATTCCTCCCCTGAGCTATGGCGCCATCTTTAAATACTAAAAATCTCTGCCTGACTACACTCTGTTTCTGTCTGTCCTACGTGCAACCCTCAGTAGTGTGCACTCACTGCATGTCCCTTTCTAAAACCTCTGGCATAACCACATTATTTTCCTACTTCTCAGTGAACTGCAGATCCCCATTGCTGCAAAATAATGAAAACAAACAGAAAGGTAACATTCAAACAAAAACGATAGGCTGCCCTATTTCTATAGTTGCTAACCTTCTCACTGATTATTTTCTGTTTGGTGACTGCTGCTCCTCCCAGAAGGTGTAACTTGTTCCATTCACCCTTTGGGCTCACTCTGATCCCCTACCCAGCCCCCAAATCTCACCCGCCCCCCGCTACCTGTACTTTTATACATCCCCTGACTCTTCCCCACCCAACACCTCTCCAATCACAACACACCTAAGCCAATTCCCACCCACCTGCAGATCTACATCACCTCAAACATCCACCCCTCCTACAATGCTCTATATAACATCGCACCCTATAACCCCATTTGCCCTACTAATCTCTCTCTTTTCTTACATATCTCACACTTTTTCCCAACCCTTGTCATAACTCTCACACACACTTCACTACATCTTACCATCAACCTCACTTCCCATCCTACTCATCTTATCCATCTCACATGAACTCTTTACCTCTAACCCAATATATTTCTTCAAACCAAAACTGCTCCCAACCCAACCCCCCCATACTCCCCTCTTAAATGTGGAACTAGAAAATCACTACTCTCACACAACCCAAGCTACCCTTGCCCAACACACTGCCTCACTATTCTACTCCACCACATCTCTCTCTCACTAGCCAATGACATCCATCTCATCCCCGGACCTATCTCTAACATCAATCTCACGAAACCATCCACGCAACCCACAAACTCAAAGTCCATTTGCCTTACAACACTTAATGCACAAAGCCTAAAAAACAAAATCCCTAACCTCCATGCCTGGCTTTCCCATAATCACCCCAACATTACCGCAGCTTCTGAAACCTGGCTGAAACCCTACATAAAAGATAGTGAAATCTTACCACCTGGTTTCCAAGTCATTCACAATGACAGAGCCTACAAAAAAAGGAGGTGGAGTAGCAATAATATATGCCACATCCCATACCATAACTCCCTACTCCAATAGAATACCAACCTTTGCCAACTTTGAAATTATAATAGGTTTACTAAAAATGAACACCAACAAGTCCATATGTATCACTGCTCTCTATATTCCCCCTGGTGATAATATCAAAACTCTTGAAAACATCCAATATAAAAAAATGAAACCTATATACTCGGTGATACCAACATCAACTGGAATACTGTTAACTCTGAAGCCCCATCCCACACTATCAACTTGTACAACTTCTCCCAACCAATACAATCTCCAACCAGAATAAATAAAGATGGTACCTCTGGTACCATCATTGACTGGATTCTAACAACTTACCCAAACCTTATCACCAAAGACAGAACATTACCTGATCCTCTCAGTGATCACCTACCAGCCTTCACCGACCATTTCCCATCCCCACTGCATAAACACCACTACATCCAAACCTGCAACCTCTCCTCTTTCAACTCTCTAATTTTCTCCGAATGCTTAAAGCATACTGACTGGTCCCCTCTAAAAACCCTTCCTCTAAATTATGCTGTTTCCTACTTTAACCACTCATTCCTATCACTTCTCAATCAGCAAGTCCCCCTCGAACCAAACACATCAAAACCAGTCCCTGCCCATGGTTATCAAAAGATACTAAACTGGCCTTGCACCAAAGAGACAAAAAATGGAAACAATTTGAAAAACATAAAAACCCTAACACCCTCCTAGAGTATAAGCAACTATGAAATAAAGCAAAAAAACTACTAATTAAAGACTGCAAAGCCCACTACTCCAAACTCCAGTCCTTGCACTCAACAAATCCCAAAAAATTCTGGGACCCATCTCATCCATGCTGCATCCTGGCAACAAAGAAAACCTCTGCCCACACCCCAACCTCTCCAACCTTGAAACAGCCAGCCAGTTCAACTCATTCTTCACAGACTGCATAGCTAAACTATCAGCCTCCTTCCCACCCCCCTTCTTCACTACCACCCCCTCCTGCCCCAACCATCACCCCAATCATCAACCTTCCTCCACATCCTTCTGCCTCAAGCCCATCCCCACAAGCACTATAAAAAGACTTCTCCTCAAACTCAAACCCTGTTGCAATGCACCCAACAACCTTCCACCCACCTTCCTCAACCAATCTGCACACAGCACTGCCTATCCCATCTCTATTCTTATAAATAGATCCATACAAGAATCATACATCCCTTCTATCTGGCGCCATGCTTACATCATCCCCCTCCACAAAGGTGGCAAGAATACTGATACCACCAACTTCAGACCTATTGCCATCCTTTCCCCTCTTTCTAAAATACTACAGAAAACAATACAAGCACAACTCATGTCACACCTAACACTAAACAATCTCCTCTCCCCTACCCAACATGGCTTCCACCCTGGCCATAGCACCGTGACTGCCCTTTTTTTCTTTCTTGAAACCATAAACCTCAAACGCAACTCAGGTAAGTTTGTATCCACACACCCTACTTATATCCCAACTCTCCACCCTACACCTTTCTCCCATCACCTGGTTTTCCAGCTACTTGCCCAACTGCCAACAAGCTGTCCAGTGGAAAACCTCAACCTCCCCCTTCCTTCCCACACCCACAGGTGTTCCACAAGGTTCTGTTCTTGGCCCTCTTCTCTTCAACCTGTTCATTAACAAGTTTCACCAATCCATCCCAGACTCATCTATCATCCAATATGCAGATGACTCAACAATCATCTGCTCAGGCTCCCCCCTCCAAGCTCCTAGCAAAAACCCAACTAGCCTTCTCCAAAACAGAAACCTGGATGCAGTCTAACCATCTGTCACTAAATGCAAATAAAATCAATCTAATGTTTTTCCCCTACCAAAAACTCCATTGACAAATCCAATTCACCATACAGAGCCAAAACAACATCCTCCTTGAAATTGTTCCCAACAACAAGCTTCTTGGCATCATTATTGATGAAGATCTAAAATTTGACACCCACATCCACTTCACAATCAAAAAAATCCACCAAAAGTTAGGTCTCCTCTACAGGCACAACTGCTTCCTAAGCCCCTCTTGCATCCACCTTCCTACTCCCCTTCCCTATGTATGGTGCCCCTCTTTTTACCAATCTCCATCTTAGAATTTGGTCCAAACTTGAATCCTGCTACCACAAGATCTCCAAATTTGAAACCAATTCAAAAAACTCATCCCACCACTGCCACTCCCTCCTCACCCTCAACTGACTTGAACTACCCAACTACCTCAGTTACCTACAACTCACCATTGCCCACAAGCTCATCTTTAAACCTACCAACTGCCCAGCTCTCACTACTTCCTTAAAACCTTACATTCCCAAATGCTCACTCAGATCCAAAAACCAAAATCTCTTTTAGGTCCACAAACCTGCATGACCTCCTGGCCATCTACTGCTGTCCCACTCCTTAGCTAAAAAGTGGAACTCTCTCCCCACACACCTACACAACCTACCTAACCATACAAATTTCAAATCTCAGTGACTCTCTCATCTTTCTTCCAAATGGGAACGCCCTTGCCACGCACCAACTTAAACCCCTGCCCCCTCATTCCACCTTGCACTGACTCATCCATCTACCACTACTATTACTTCATCCTACCCAAAACAATCCCTCTCCTACTAAAAACTAATTTTTATCTCTAATATCTATTGTACTACACTCTCCAATTTCAAATGTACTACTACCCTCTCCATGCATATTTTCCTAACCTACTAATGGCTAGTAGCTATATATTTTGGAATGTTAAACCTACAATTGAGTTTATAACAAAAATATTCACTTTAAGTAAATGTTGAAATGTCTGTATTGATTTATGTCTTTTCATTTTTGTAACATTGTGACAAGCCAGTTACAAATATCATGAGCTTATCTGTAAATGTTTAATTAGCTGTATGAACTATGTCCTTTTGTAACATGTGAAATGTAACTTGCAATTATTGTGGAGCTTTTCTCCCCACGCCTCCACTGAAAACGGGCTCCTCTTGGCCCAGTGGACTTCCCCGATCATCAAACTTAAATGTTCCTAACTTTAGGGTAAACAGACAGCCTTCAACCATGCAGTTCCCTCAAAGGGTATTTCTTACTTCATTATTTTAACGTCGGATCTTACAGCAGCACTGACACTAGCCTTCAAGCCGTCTACTAATATTATATAGGCATGTGTTTTTTTAATTTTTTTGGTTTTATTTTATTACTATTTTTTGTTTTTTGGCTGCATGATCATTGCTTTGCAGGTTGGGCTTCTGCTTCTCACAGAAAGATGATTATCTGCCCAAGCCTACTCTCTCCACGATGCTGCATCTCCCATCTCCTCAAACTCAAACTGTCTGGGTAGTAGTCCAGGTTTTATCTGACCACACTAATGGAGTTTGTACCCTTTTTGTTCTGCATCACATCTTACTGAGAGACAGAACAAACAGGTTCATAGCTCATGCATTAATAAGGATAGACAGGTCACCTCTTGATAAGATCATTAGCATTAGTGATAGTCATGAATTTATGAAGACCCATGCAAGTGTCTAGATTTGCTTTAAAGGTTTTCAGGGAGGGACTCTGCTTGATGTACAGAAAGAGTTGTTACTGAAGATGTGGGATGTGCTGAGTAAGAAACCTATCATACCTGAAGATATTACTGATCTTACAATGGAGGTTTATGACCTTGGTGTGGATATTAAGCTATTAAATCTATATAGAGGAAGTAGACTGAAAAATAAAGGTTATTTTACACCATGAAATGCTAGACAAAGACTGCCTGTCAGGAATCTGTAGGTAAATGAGTAAAAGGAGAGAAATGTTAGCCTGTTGGGGTAGCTTAAGTGGCTTAAAATAAAGATTTTTATAATTAGTCCTAGCTGGTCTCCAAAATACCAGCAGAATCCAGAAAGAGTACACTATGAAGGCCAAACTGTAATAAAATCTAAAAAGAAAAAATAAAAAAAATAATCATTTGGCAACTTTGGAAATTTCTAGCTTCCATACCAGTGATAAAATATGACACTATTGGAATATATGGCAGAGATGTCATAGACTAGCACAGTATTGCTAGTTTGGAGAAGGGATAGCAAATGAACTAAGTCATAGATCAGTGTGTGATGTATGTTGTAAAAATATACAAAACAGACTGATCTCTAAAGAAAAAGTATCATTTGCAAGCATCCAACAAAGCAGTTAATGGAAATCACAGCCAAGACGTGCCAGAATTACAAGCGCAGTACACTGGACTATGCTGTTAAAAGAATTTCTATTAATTCTCCTTTAAAACAAGCACTTTTATGTTTAGTAGAATATTATACAACATTACTATGTATTGGTTTAAACAAAAGGAATATAGAAAACATCATAAGAAGGTCCACATGGAGATAATGTGCAAGTAGAAAATAGCACAAACAAGTCGAATGGCAAAAACAATGTTTAATAGCAAGAATGGTTGAAAATGTGTTTGTAAAATAGTGGATGCTGGAAACAAGAAAGGGCGAGATAAAAAGGAGTCGAACAAGGAAGACAGATCACTTTGGTCTAATGTGCTAAGAGCTCTACCTCATGAAATGTAGTGACAGGGGAATTATATCCATCACTCAAGAAGTAATAGGATTGAAACTTAAAATGAGGACAGGCATAGCATATGCTTTGGAATTTGTATGTGTAAATAACAATAATTATTTTTACATGTACAACTAAATAATTAGTACAGACGTATGTAAAAGAAGTTGTCGTCAATGAAAAGAACAGCTGTGCCTATGATATATTAAGGCAAAAAGCAGAAGCCAAACCTTTATGTGCATAATGGAAAAGGGACAGCATTTTGTGGCACTGATTGGATAAGAAAATTATGCTTAATTACAGAAAATGTATACATGCTATTGAAATCAGTATGATACAAGCAGTACAAATGCTTTTAGTCCCTTTAGTTTTATATGCAGGGCAGGCACATTTTTAGCAACTAGAGGAGAAGTTGTGGACAGTGACTATTCAAGCATAGAAGGAAATTATTTGGGAAGGGAAGAGGGCAATGGTTAAGTGGGATAAAATGATGCTCCCCAAATAGCAAGGTGGTTTAGAATGGATACTCCAGAGCTAACCAGTTTAGCCTTATATACATAATACAAGCAGAAAGTTATAAATCAAAATAGAAAGGGGATAATGGTGAAACGGGGAATTTGAGAGATAAGGAGAGAGTAGGATTTTGTATGCAGGTCCTTAAGGAGAATAATAACAGTCATACAGAATATTGTATTTTTAAAGCGTCAAAAAGCATTATGAGAACTAAGCCAACATGGGAATGGAGAAAGGAGATTTTGCCAATAGGGATGGCTACAAGTAGGGGTACAGGAAATAGGCAAGAGGGGGGCTGGAATTTACTGGAGAAAATCAACAAAGGAACCAAGGTATTTGGAGCAAATAACTAGAGAGGGAAAGGTAACAGAGTGGGATGAGGCCAAGCAGATGTTTGGACTGCAGGTTTGAGACTGCCCTCCCTACCAAAGATTATTATCACAGTATAGGCAAAGCGAAAGGGATGGGAGAGTGCTAAGTTAAAGAAAAGCTGTGGCAGTGTTTTTAGATGAAACTAGAACAGAAGCTGCTGTTAAAAAAGGATAATTACTAGGGCACATAAAAGATTGCATGCCAACTATAAGAATTGATCAAAGGAAGTTAGAAAACATTGGGAGGAGAGACTTGAAAGACAATTTTACAAAGGAATAATGGGAGGACATTTGTATTGCCCCCAGGAAAGTAACAAAGTCCAGAAGGTTCTGGATTTTTTTTGCTTGAAAGTATTTGCTTAATTATTTTTATACTCTAATCAGACTTCAGAAAAAAATTCCTTAGGTGGATAAAAAATGTTAGAGGTACGTTAGGAAAGAAAAGAAAAGTAAATGGGAACATGTTTTGGGAGGGTAACAAGTTGGCAGAGTGCTAAGTTAGAAATGTTGGGAAACCACAAGGTTGCAATTAAGGAAATAATTCTTTTGAGCTGGGTCACAGAGCCTGAACTGCCTACACATAGTAAGGTTTAAATTTAATGCTATGGGCTGCAAAACAGCAACTATTTGAAAATGGAAATCAAAATCTAAACCAAATGCAATCTAAGTACTGAATATTGTAAATGAGATAAAAGAATTGGATGTGGTATGTTCAGGAAGAGAAAGGAGCAAATTATCTTGAAATGAACATAATTTGTGGGAATAATATGTGCAGAATAATGTTTAGGAGGAGAAGTAAGGTTTGAGGAAAGGCAGAACTTGAGCAATTTACGTAATTTGGAGTGAATGATAATTGCTGAAAATGTGTAAACTGCATGAAATCCACAATGGAAATCTGAAGGTTTGTTTTCTTTTCTGTTACTGTATCTTTAGCTAAAGTAATACTAAATACCTTACAATTAAAAGGGTTAAAAAATTATGTAGGTCAGGTGTGCACACTAAAGCACATGGTCATATTTAGCCATGCATTTCTGATCTCTATGCTGTTGCACTCTTGCAGCAATAAGCAATGGATGTGTGCAGCAACTCTGACTCAATATACTATGTAATGTTGCACTGTACAAATACTCAAAATCCCCCACCTTGATGATGCTGATGACAGAGGACCAGGAAGCTTTTCTCTGGAAGGAAGGGCTGGGCAGGTCAGATGGGAAGCACATACACCTTTGATTATGGTATTTATGGGTTTCTCTGGTTTCTTAAGAGGGAATAGAATACATTCCCTTTATGTGGGTAAAGGAAACCTCTCTCTAGTAGGCTTTCAGTAGGACTATTTGTTAAAATAAATATTGGTACATGCTTTCCTTAGCAGAATACAAAGAGAAGACCAATGCTTTGTGCTTTTTCCCTTTTCTTTAGTTATTAAAGAATCCCTTAAGGTGTACAGAAAATAAGAAGTGGCAATCTTGTTAAGGTCCTCACTGAAGATACAGAACATAGACATCTGGTCTGACTTACAGACATATTAGACATTTTTGGACTATAGTTACACTTATTAAAAAAGGATGTAGACTGCATTTCAAAGGAAAATAATAACGAAACTCATAACAGCAAAATGTCTGCCACACACAACTTTTAAAGATTGTGTCTAAAGGTACAAAAAACACTTTTGTTTTTATATAGAAAGTGTTCACATGCATCTTTGTGCATGTAAACATTTTTTATACAAAAACAAAAAGTTGTTTTACATCTATTTATAAATAAAACATTTTTAAAAATTGATTCTGTATGTGGAAAACAAAACATACTGAGCCATGTTTACATAATGTATATTCATGGGTAGGCAGGAGGAGCTTATGTCACTTTGGGGGGTTTATATTACTTTATCAAAGGATCATTTCTGTGAACCTTTGTTTATCGAATCATATACAGTGAATGTTCATTTCTGCAAACGTTCAGTTAAAACGAATGACTTTCTCGGGGAAAGTAACTAGTTGCCCAGCATTAGAAATTTACCCTTTTCCCACTGTAGTGCGATGTCAGAGTTGGTATACATGGCAAGGGGAGGTGTGTGGGGGGGTACAACCCCCCACCTGGGTCGGTTTGAAATACTATGCTTTGTGTGATGGTCCAAATGCTGGGCAACTCGTTACATTTTCTGGGACAGTAAGTTGTAGAACTGAACATTTGCGGGGGTGAATGTTTGCTGTATATGGTTCGATGGACAAAGGTTCACTCACTGTATATGGTTTGATGAACAAAGGTTCACAGGAATGAACCTTTGATAAACTGACATAGACCCTACTTTGGGTTTCAGCTATAATTGTACTGGATTAGTGTAGGGTAAACAATTGCAAATTAGGTATTTAATTACCAAACTTTTAAATTAACAGTTTGTCAAAAAAAAAAAAAAAAAAAAGAAGAAGAAGAAGTTATGTACTTACCATAACATTCCATGTGAGTTGTTCATTTCGCCTTCATTCTTTACTGATGGGTTCGGAGCCTATACCTTGGCTCCGAGTCGGCCAATTGCAAAGCTCGAGGTCTTTAAATAGCTCGAGGCCAAGTCCCTATCCCATGATGCACCTAGAGTTACCTCAGATCTTGTTTGCTGCATATAACAATACCATATGTCATTCTTTCCCTCCCAAGAGAAAGGAATAGAAGGACTGAGTAACCAGGATGGCTCCAGCATCTCGGTCATATATCAGCCCAGGAGGGGGTAGGAGGGAGGGATGTAAGAATGAAGGTGAGATGAACAACTCACATGGAACATTATGGTAAGCACATAACTTCTTTATGTGAAGTTGTTCTATCTCGCCGTTCATTCTTTACTTATGGGTAGCGTCCCAAGCACAATCAACCTTGGGTGGCTCATGGGAGTATATTTCTCAGGACCATGGATCTAGAGGAGGCCCTGTCCCTGGAGGCCTTGTCAACTTTGTAATGAGTGATAAAGGTATGAGGTTTTGACCATGTGGCTGCTGCACAAATGTTATCAATAGGAAATCTGGCAGAAACAGCAGAGGATGTAGAAACAGCTCTGGTTGAGTGAGCCTTAATTTTATGCTGTAAAGGCATGTTAGCAGCTGAATAAGCAAAGGTGATGCAATCAGATAACCATTTAGAAAGAGTTGTTTTAGCCACTGGTCTACCCTTCCTGGAATCTGAAAATGAAACAAAGAGCTGGTCTGATTTCCTGAAATCTTTTGTTCTATCCAAATAAAATCTGAGCTGTCTGTGAACATCAAGTTTGTGCAGCATGTACTCTAAATTTTTTGAATGGTTGGGGAAAAATACTGGCAAATCAATAATTTGGTTGAGATTAGTTTCAGTGCAAACTTTGGGCAAGATGGGGGAGTTTGCTCTAAGTGAGACTCTGTCAGCATGGAATATCAAATAAGGAGGCTTGATGGTCCCTTTGAGAATGGCTTTGGATAACTTGTGTGACATAATATTCAATCCTTTGAAACCAAGATGAAAATTAGAAATGGCAGCCAGTTGAACACAAACGGTTGATGCTGCAGCTCCTTTGTTGAAAATCATAGTCAAGAACTCTAAAATGGAAGCCATGGGGGCTTGGTAAGGGTCAATATTGTTTTTAGAGGCCCATATAGAAAATTCTTTCCATTTGCTAAGATATAGCTTCCTCGTAGAAGATTTATGAGAGGATAAGAGAATTTGCTTCATCTCATTGGAAAGGTTATGGAACTTGGCTATGATGGGAATTAGAGCAGCCAAGCTGTCAGCTTCAGGGACTGCAGAGAGGGATGAAGTTCCCCCGACAAGTGCGTCAGAAGGTCTGGAACTGGGTCCAGAATCCAAGGGTCCTCCAAAAGATGAAGTCGAAGGAAGGGGAACCAAATCTGATGAGGCCAATGAGGGGCTATTAGAATGATGGTCCTGCCCAGGGTTTTTGCTTTCTGTAGAACCTTGGGTATCAACGGAATTGGTGGAAATGCATAGAGGAGACCCAGAGGCCAATAGTGTATGAGTGCATCCTTTGGGGTTTCTCCCGGAGGGGGAATCAGGGCAAATCTATTCTGCATTTTGTGTTCATGTGACTGGCAAAAAAGTCGCAGCAAGGGTGGCCCCACCTGCGGAATATCCTGTCCGCTATTTCTTTCTTGAGGGGCCACTCGTAGTACAACAAAATTGCTCTGCTCAGCTTGACTGCTATCATATTGGATTTCCCCAGGATGTGCGTTGCCAACAGAAAGCACTGGGTGGAAATAGCCCACTGCCATGCTCTGAGAGCCTTGCAACAAAGGGGGTAAGACCTGGTTCCTCCTTGTGTGTTCAAATACCAGACCACTGACATATTGTCTGTCTGAATCGCAATCGTACCCAGAGGAAGAAAGTCCTGAAAGTACTGCAACGCCAAAAGTACTGCTCTCATCTCTAGAACATTGATATGCAGATATGTCTCTTGATTGGTCCATGTGCCTTGGGCTGTCTTTCCCTGAAAATGCCCCCCACCCTATCAGGGAAGTGCCCGTGGTCACTGTGGCTGCTGGAGGGGGTAGCACAAATGGACATCCTATTGTGACACAAATTGAGGTCAACCACCACTGAAGATCCTTTTTGCAGTAATTTGTGAACATTATCATGTGAGACATGGGAAGCTCTTGGTAAGTCCATTGAGTGAACAACAGCCACTGTAGTATCTGCATGTGCATACAAACACTGACATGCTGACAAAGAACAAAGACTCTTTCTATTGGAAGCCTTAGTGTGGTGGTGGTGGTGTTCAGTTCTGCTCTGATAAAAACGATATGCTGCAATGGCGACAAGGCAGATTTTTCTGAGTTGACTGTAATGCCTCAGTTGATTGCAGAGTGACAGAGTGGACTCCCTGGCCTGAATGAGTTGAAGCCTGGTGTTGGCGGTAAGGAGCCAATGGTGAACACTCTGGGGGCTGTAGTGAGGCCAAAGGGCAGAGCTCGAAACTGGTAATGATTGGCTCCCAGCTGGAAGCACAGATGATCCCTGGATGGCCTGGACATTTTTATGTGGTAGTACGCATCCTTGAGATCTATAGAGCACATCCAATTGTCTTTCCCTAAGAAGGGAAGTATAGACTGAAGCGTGACCATCCGAAACTTCTCTTTCATTACAGATTTGTTTAGTCTGCTGAGGTCCAATATGGGTCTCCAGTCCCCCATCTTTTTTGGAACTAAAAAGAATCTTGAGTAAGTTCCGGATTCTGTCTGGTCTGCTGGGACTGGTTGGATGACTCTTTTTCTTAGCAACGTTTGGACCTCTATTGTTGCTTGTTCCCTGTAACTGGGTGGAACGTCTGGGATTTTTCTTATGGGTGGTGGGGGTGTGGTGAATGGGATGAAGTATCCTCTGGAAATGATACTTTGTACCCAGCTGTCTTTTGTTATTTTGAGCCAGGCATCTGGGTACAAAGATAAGTGACCCCTGACTGCCTCCAGAGTAGGACAGTCCTTTCAGGAGCTCTGGTAGGGCTTCCCAGAGAAGTGATCTCTGTCACCCTGGTGTTGCGGACCCTTTCTGCCGTGAGGGTGGCGTCTTCTATTATTGCCCCCTCCTCTGCCTCTGGAGGGGAGCTCACCATGTGTGTCCTGAAAGGCTCCTTGGGCTTTTTGGAACCACATTTTTCCTCCCCTTTGACCCTTAGGATAGGGTCAAGTAGGGGTGGAAAAACGGATCCTGATGGCAGACAGAGTCTTTCCATCATGCTCACACCTGGTTACGGTTTCCTTCACTTTAGGCCCAAAAAGGGATGTGCAACCAAAGGGGGTATTCATGAAAGATGACTTGAAGGGCTCCGTGAAGGAACACAAGCACATTCAGAAGTGCCTCCTAAGAGCAATTCCTGTACCTGCTGCTCTAATCGTTCCATCAGCTGCATATGAAATGAGGCGCATAGGTTCATAGGTTCATAGGTTTATACTAGGCTATCTGCCCTAAGGCATTTATAAGCTTAGCCCAAATTTTTGTGGCTTACGCCACCCCTTATATGAAAAAATACTGTGCCCATTAGTTTGTTGTGCCTCTGTCCAGCAGTGACACAGATATGATTCCCGGGGTAAACCTACGATCTCCCATCCACAGGTCTAGATTTCTCTTGAACAGAGTCAGCGAGGTGCTCTGCCTCACATGGACCGGGATTTTATTCCACAGCATAGGGAGTCTCTGAGTGATAAATCTATCCCTCCAGCACGTCCTATTTATATCCGTGCTAAGGTTTAAGTCGCTTGCTCTAGGGGTTTTGGTGGATTTGGATTTTTTGAGGTGGCGCATGTCCATTAATTCCGGGTTGGACATGGCCTTGTATGTCAGGCACATGTCACCTCTGAGCAGACGGTATGCGACTGAATAGAGCTGGAGTTTCTTCAATCTGGCAGCATTTGACAGATTTTGGAGTCCCTTTATCCTTTTGGTGAGGAACTTTTGGGGTCTCTCCAACTGCTGCAGATGTCGGGTGAGATACATCCCGAATGGGGCATTGTACTCGATCATTGGTCTGATAAGTGAAGAGTACAGGGGAACAATGACCTCACTAGATCTGGATGTGAATCCCTTCATGATCAGGTGGGCAATGTAGAAGGTCTTTCTAACCACTTTAGCAATGTGAGTGTCAAAAGAAAGGCCACTGTCAACCTGGGTCCCCAGGTCCCTGATAACCTCTTCTGTGCTTAGTGGATTGCCACCTATATGGTAGCTTGGGGTTACCTTGTTTTTCCCGAAGGGTATGACTATACATTTTTGGCGTTTAACTTCAGGCCATGGCTCTGGCACCAGCTATCTGTTTCCGTGAGTCCCTTCTGAAGGATATCCGTGTCCGATGCACTTTCCACTATGGCCCAGTTTGCAGTCGCCTGCAAACTTTGTCAGCCAAAGTCCTCCCATGTTGGCCTGTATTTCTGAGAAGTAGATGCCAAACAATAGGGGCCAAGGACCGAGCCCTGTGGGACATCACTTGTGACCGCTTGGAGTCTGACACAGCGCCAGCAACTCTAACCCTGTGGGTTCTGTCCTTAAGCCAGTTTGCAACCCATCTTGTGACATATGGGTTTACATTTAAGCTGGTAAGTTTTTCTACAATACCCGAGTGGGGTATTGTGTCGAAAGCCTTTGCAAGGTCAAGGTAGGCTGTATGGACTGCCTTTCCTCATCAATGGCCTTGGTGACTGTTTCGAAGAAGTCAACCAAGTTCAAAAGGCATGATCTTCCCTTGACAAAGCCAAACTGGGTCGGGTCCAATGTCTGCAAGTCCCCTATATCTTTGTTTATGAGCTCCATTATGATCCTCTCCATAGCTTTGCAGACTAGACTTGTTAAGCTTATGGGGCGGTAATTACCAGGGTCCGTAGAGGCGCCGCCTTTGTGGAGTGGGACCACAGTTGCCGTACGCCACTCCTTGGGCACGTATCCTGTGGTAAGGCTGAGATTAAACAGCTGCCTTATGTGCAGGTTTAATTCCTCATTTAGCTCGTGTAGCACACAGCCGGGGACTCCATCCGGTCCGATTGATGCTGTGTTTTTAGCTTTAGAGAGAGCAGCTTTCACCTGCATGGATGAGTTTACTATAGAACTGAGAGTAGCAAGCTGGGCAGCAACTTTGTTGGTAGCTCCTGCAGCTACTGTACCCTGAAGAGTATCTCCTAGCTCTTTAAGGAGATCTCTTTGTAACCTGGTAAAATGGGTTAAATAGTTGAGTGAACAAAGAGCAAAAGTCACTGAACTAAAAATGCACTTCCAATATCTATCCATGATCCTGGAGTCTCTGTTAGGAGGATGGATAGACGAGGATGTTTCAGACATTTCCTTTTGGTGGCTGCCGCCATCACCATGGCATCAACTGGCACCCCTTTTGTCAAGAAAGATTTGTCAAGGGGGGCAGAAATTAACTTATTAGGCCTCCTAGGGACAGGCTCCATAGTATCCAGAGACTCCCATGCCCTTCGTGAGACTAGCTGCATCAGCTCATCGAAGGGCGGAGACACCCAAGAGGTGAAGGGCAGAGACCCAAAAGCCTTCAGGAGAACTGACTCATCCTCAGTAGGCCTTTTGGACTACCAGTCACCCCTCTGCCACAGGATTTCAAGTACCTCAGTGAATGAGATATCTTCAGAGGAGGCCGTGGGGACCCTTCTGACTCATCCAAGTCAGTATCAGATGTTAAAGACTCCTGCGGGGAGTCTAGATGTTTCCTCTTACACAATCTCTTCCTGGGAACCTCATCACTGGGGGCTTTTGGTGAGGTCTCAGAAGAACAAGGGCCACCCAATGGGGCTTCCTGAGGCTCTGGGTCTCTATGCTTAGTCAGGATGTGTGAGGCAGAAGCAGACACAGGTGCTTTAGGGGAGGAGGAAGCCAGACCTGAGGCTGAGGATGTCTTAGGAGACATGACTCTCCTCATGACATTGAAAGCACCTCTGCTCCAATGCAAGGGAACCGACGGATCCTAGGAAACCATTGATACCCCCGGCACTGGGACACTGGGCTCCAAAACAGAGGTAGGAGACAAGCTCATCTGTGCTGAAGCCCCGAGAGGCAGAGTCGGAACTGACAAGTTGGTCTGACTGTCTTCCCTGGGCCCTACCAGAGAGTGTCGGCTCCCAAAGTCCTTGATCGGCACAGAGGATGTCAGAGTGAGCAGAGCCAAAGACAATGGAGAAGGAGTCGGCTCCGAGGGTTCCATGATCAACAGGTCCAACTCCTCTGGCTCTGAAGGACCAGCATGGCTCGTAGGAGGAACAGTTTGAGCTAGCATAAGGGTCTTCAGCTCTGAAGCCATTTGGGTCAAAGCTGATAAAATTTTTGCCAAGGCCGGTGCCAATAAGAGCTTCTGCACCACATGATCCATGTCCAGATCCAAAAGGCTGATAGAGGACCGAGATGAGCACACCGAAGGTGGTACCGACTGTAATAATGGACTCTTAGGAGTTTCGTATACCGGTTCCAAGACTGGGGACCGTCTCTGAAAAGAAAAGACTGTCGGTTCCGATGGCAGTGGAGCCGAAGTCGAAGATGTTTTTGATTTCTTTGAGTCAGAAGTTTTAGAAGACTTTGAGGACTTGCTGGATCCATCTTGGTCACTCAAAGCTTCTTAGAAGGATGCTTTCAACAAACCTCTGTCTATTAATTTCCTTTTCCTTTCATGTAGGACCCTGGAGGAGAAGGAATGGCATATTGAACAGCTATCCTGTAAATGCAGGCCTCCTAGACAGTACACACAATTTACATGGCTGTCTGTTACAGACATCTTATGGTCACATTTTTGGGCACTTTTTGAAACCTGACTTGGGATGCTTCTCTTGGTCAGCCATTGTAATCCCAAAGAGAAAATTACTGTCACCACAAAAATTCTAAACAGTAATTCTCAGTAACAGCCTTACATAAAAACAGGCTGAGTCTCACACACAGACACACACAGACACACAGACACACACACACACACACACACACACACACACACACACACACACACACACACACACACACACACACACACACACACACTAATGCTAATGTAAATAGAAGAGTGACAGGAAAAGGTAAATTACTGTCACCACAAACTGTCTAAAACACACAATATGAGCAAACTATGCAAGGAAAAAGAGGATAGCTGCTATAAGACACAGCTCACCTGTTTAAATTTCTAAAGAATAGCTAAATCCCACAAAATTACTGTTAACTACCAAAAAGTCAACAGTAATTATTAAATTCAAGCCTTTTCTAAAAAAAAAAAAAAGGCTAAACACACCACACAGCAAATAACTATAAACTATCTAACTATTTATTATAAAATGTGACAAAAGGTCACTGACTAAACACACTCTAGTAATTAGAAAAAGGTTTTTAAACTAGGCCTAAAGCAAGGTGCCAACTAGAAATTTTAAAGCACACTAAGGGAAGGGAATAAATGTAGGTAAACACACCAAAAAAAAAGGCTGTAAGAGCTTTATTAAACTATTTAAACTATCTAACTATCTAAATATCAATATAAGAAAGTAAGTAAGTAGAAAAAAACAGTTTCACTGGCCCGAGCTAATGCAGAACCTCCGATCTGTTGTAGCAGCAAACTAGATCTGGGGTAACTTTAGGTGCATCATGGAATAGGGACTTGGCCTTGAGCTATTTGAAGACCTCGAGCTTTGCAATTGGCTGACTCGGAGCCGAGGGATCGGCTCTGAACCCATCAGTAAAGAATGAACGTCAAGATAGAACAACTTCACATTGAATGTTTACCTTTTTTTTCCAAATTGTTAATTTAACGGTTTGGCAATTACATAACTAATTTACAATTATCTACCCACTCTAATCCAGCAAAATTAGAGCAGGAACCCAAAGTGACATAAGTGATTCTTGCCCGCCCATGAATACTCATTCTGTAAACACAGCTCACTACCTACTGTTTTCCACATTTGGAAGCAGTCTTTTAAACTTTATATTTATTTTAAGGCTGCAAAATGCACTTTTCATACTAAAAAGTGTATGCATGCATAAAGAAGCATGATAATACTTTTTTGTTATAGAAAACAAAAGCCCATTTTACTTCTTTAAACATGATCTTTTAATGAACAAAACAAGAAGAGCAAGTACAAGTCTAGTCAACATGACTGGGAATAACTGACGGGAAATGAGTGAGACATCCTTCATTTTTGACAACAACGATGTTGGTCTCGAAGGCTTGCCTAGCCTGAAATGTTTTGTAAATTTTGCATAGGGATCTGCACGTACTGGAAGGAATTCAAATAAGAAGAAATACTTGGTTGAGATTGCTTCAAAGTTCAATTAATAAGCTTATCAACATAAGGACAAATGCTACATGAGCTGGTTCACATTTGTCAGGGTATTGAGAGACTGCCCCAGGTTACA
This sequence comes from Protopterus annectens, assembly GCF_019279795.1. Classification (NCBI taxonomy): domain Eukaryota; kingdom Metazoa; phylum Chordata; order Ceratodontiformes; family Protopteridae; genus Protopterus; species Protopterus annectens. The sequence goes on from NC_056739.1 coordinate 1,998,530,216, forward strand.
TCTGATTTTCTCAACAGTCTGTGTGGGCTGAGGAATCACAGCACGTCAGATATTTGTCCTGCGGTACAATGCTCATGCCCAATAGTTGCTAGCTGGCAAAGTGCTACCTAATTCTCTAAATATGTTCTAGTCTGTAACTGGGTTAAAATGTGTAACTGTGGTAAATGTGTGTTTAAACTTTGGGACTGCTAATCTGAAGTCCTTCACTTGATTGTTTGGGGAACAGCCTTACTTAATAATTTGTAAGGAATCACACCTGGTATCACAAGTCAATGATTTTACAGTGAAAGTGAGTTTAACTCTTTCATTCCAGTGGGGCTCTGAGCTTTTTACAAAATCAAATTATGTGATCATCATTTCAAACAAATATTCACATCTCTGGTGCCATAAGGGTTAGTAAAACATGTAACAGATAAACTGTTTAGTACAAACAAATTTTGCAGTGGTAGCATTCATTAGATTCTAGGTGTTAAACTGTAAAAAAAAAAAAAGTTAAAATATCTCAGTAACCACTCAAACTGCAAACAATACTATCGCCAGCATTTTGTTTGTCCATATGTGGGCATTGATATGAGGCTATACAGTTTTCTCAGTGTTACTTGGTTATTGACCTACTTAGAAAAATATGACAATTATAACAATATAAACCAACAGTATACGAACGGCAGGTAATATCTCTGTAGCAGCAGTAGACAGAGCTCAAGTATCAGTACAATTGTGATGCCCATAATGTAAGCTTAAAATGAAATCTGTCAGTAGCTTGCATATAGCATGGATTTGGAATTATTAATGCAAATATAAACAAGCTGTATTAGATGCCTAAGGGCATAAAATGGATGCAGAAACTCCTAGAGGCATTACTATTATTATTAGATAATAATACTATTATTATTATTATCATTACAGGCTGTATTGAAAGTAATGTAATAGCACCTACCTTTATTCGTTGCACTTCTCTTATTTCTTTGCTGCAGTGGCACAGGTGTCACAGTTCCAGTTATATCTGTAATTAAATAAAAACAATGACTTAAACACTACAGTACACTGGCATGTACCAATTCAGCCAAATCACAATAAAGAACATCCATCAAAAGGTGCCCTGGTAACTTGTGCCTGGAGAACATAAAAGTTGGTTTAGTGCCCTATAGTACATTGGTACCCACTCCCAAGTCATCAAGTAACATTGATAATGGGTCAGTTGGAAAGGAGATATTCCTTTTTTGGTAATTCACACATAAGACAGCAACTAAAACCTTTAACTACATTGAGTAAGGAACTCATTACAGTGACAGGTTTGTGAAATTCCCCCATCACCATTGTTTACTGATTGTGTTCTATCAAAGGCTAAAAACTTTAGCACTTGGTTCAGGAGACAAATTTGTATGAAGGGTTTTATTGTGCTTTCATTTTGGAAGGAATGATCCTACATTATGAGGTGCTTGCAAGCTAACTACTGTACCTTACTCACAAAGATAGTTTTTTCCTTACCAGAATGTTTAAAAATGGTTTGAAATGGTTTTCTTGAAACATTAAATCTGGGAAAAAGGTGAATGTGGAAAAGTAAATTATGATGGGGTCATAAAGTGTTTATATGCCAATGCACGTAATATAAGAAAATAAAAGAGGAGCTAGATCTCTGTATACAACAATATGGGTTACAGTTCATGGTTCATAAGGTCATAGAAGGTTACTAGGTTATTTGCCTATGGCCTTTGTAAGCCTAGCCATGTTATACCCTTGTTCCCTTACTGAGGAAGTTGTATGGCCTATATTTGCAGCACGAGTCTATGATCAGCACCGACTGCCCTTATCCAAGAGGGACATAGGTGACACCCCTAGGGTAAATTTGCAGTCTCCCATCCAGTTGTCTAAGTTATGCTTAAATAGGGTCATCGAGCAACTCTGTTTTACATGAAGTGGGAATTTGTTCCAATCTCTGGGAGACATATCTGTCTCTCCAACATGTCCTTTTAATGCCACAGGCTAGGTTAAGATCCTTACAGTGAGTGAATCTTGTCCCATTTGACTTGCAGATGTGCAGCATTTCCATTAAGGCAGGGTCTGAGACTGCTCTGAAGGCCAGGCAGAAGTCTCCTTTCAGCAGCCTATAAGATACAGAGTACAGTGACAGGGTCTTCAGTCTGTCCATGTAGGTCATGTGTTGAAGGCCCTGAATTTCCTTGGTGGGAAACCTCTGAGGTCTTTCCAGCTGCTGCAGGTGTCTGGTGAGGTACACACAGAAGGGAGCATTGTACTCTATTAGTGGTCTGATGAGGTACGAGTACAGGTGAGTTATAACATCCTTAGCTCTGGATGCGATGCCCTACTTATGAGATGTGCAATGTAGAAGGCCTTCCTTAACACTGTAGACATATGGTGATTGAAGTTAAGTTTACTATCAACCTGTGTTCCCAAATTTCTCACCACAGGGTTTGAGCTAAGGGGGGTACTGTTAATATTGTAATTTGCAGGAACTTCCTCTTTGCCAAAAGAAATGATAATGTTTTTTTTTTGCATTTAGTTTAAGTCCGTGGCTTTGGCATCAATAATTTGTCTATGTAAGCCCTTTTTGTAGTATGTCAGCATTGTTGTGGGACTCAATGATTGCACTCAGCTTGCAGTCATTGGCGAACTTAGTATACCAAAGAACTTGGTCATATCTGAATCATATGATACAGGGAAGTCAAAAGAAATGTATCTACTTACAGATGATTATGGAATTATTATTATTAAAACTGGTAAGTGAGTGTCTCAAACTTTCCATTAGGAAATATGAGGCCAACTAGAAACTTAGGATTGCAACTAATTTGAAAGATAACTTTAAGGCCTATATTAGTATGATTAGAAGTAACCTAAACTTCTGTACTGAACTTATCTCAAATTGTACCTCCTTATGTGACCTCCAAGGACATTGCTAATATTCCTGCAGACAAATTCTCTTCCAACTTCACTCCACCCACGCTCTTCTCCTTCCATCCCTCTTCACATTCCCTCTCCTGAGATCAATTTGGATCAAGTTCTTTTGGCATTTTCCAAAATTAAAAAATACTACTTCCATGGGTCCTGACAATATCCCTGGATGCTTGCAAAGTTATGTAAAGCCACACTTTGCACAACTCCATCAACTCTTCAACATTAGAAAATCCGCTGGTTATGTCCCTGAGGAGTGGAGAATGGCAGTTGTGGTGTCCTTGTATAAAGGTAATTCCTCTACTGACCCTTGCAATTACAACAGGTAGGTTCCCATATATCCATGGATACACATCAATTTAGTCTTGTAAAAGGCAGATCATCCCTACTTAGCCTGGTTGAGTTCTTTGAAAGGGTTACTGAGGCCATGGATAAGGGGCATACAGTCAATAATGCTTATCTAGACTTTACCAAGGCCTTTGACATTATCCCCCATTCTAGGATTATTAACAAGCTCTCTCAGCTGAACTCATACGCAGTTTGCTGGATTTGTAATTGGCTGTTTGGCAGAACTCAAACTGTTAAAGTCATGGGTATTTTGATCTAGATAGAAACATGTTACTAGTGGTGTCCTAGAAGTCTCTGTCCTGGGTCCCCTCCTCTTTGGTATATATTTGTCTGACATAAAAGCCAATATCAAGGGACATTAGCTAACCAAATTTGCTGATGATTGCAAACTAGGGGCGTTTATCAAATCCCATACTGATGCTCAAATTCTCCAGCAGGGGCTGGGTCAAACAGTTGCTTGGTGTATTTATCACAGACTTACCCTTAACACCAAGAAATGCTGCATAGATTTTGATAAATCTAGCATCACTACTGCTTACCATATAGATAACATTCCACTAAATTGGACAGGGTTATTACGGACTTACTTGGGTACACATGTTGATAACAGACTCTCCTTAAGCACCATGTTACAGTTGTGGTAAGAACATCCTTCTACCTTACATCCTTTGTGGCATCTACTCAAGATCAAAAGAAGCTATAGTCCCACTTTATTCATCCCTTAATTAGCATATCATTGAATGTAATGCGCTCTTTGGCATGTAACTCACCAAACACCTAAACCAGCTTGAGAGACTTTAACATTTCCTCACTAAAAAGTTCTCAGGTCTCAGTACCCTTAGTTACTCTGACAGTCTAAAATCTCTGTTGTTCTACTCAGTGTTGCACAGATTCCCCAGGGTTGAGCTCTGCTTAATTTTCCATGCTATGAGTGACTCAGTTTTCTTTGAACTCCTTCACCTAAAGAGAACATGTAGTAAAGCAAACAACCATTCTACAGACCTAAACCTACACTATCACATCAAAACTGGATGGCATGACAGATAACTAACCCAACATATAGCTCACTTCTGGAATAGGCTGCCTTACCTATCAAGCAGAGAACTTCCCTAAAAATCTCTAAAACCAGTCTGCATGACTGGATGGGTGATCTCAAAGTTTCAAGTGGGATATGTGGAGAAAGTCTGCTTAATAGAGGGGCACTATAGTTTCTCCACGATTACTGGGTAATATGGCTGAGCTTTTTGATAGTCTCTTTATGAGATAAGCTTAGTAAGAACCTATGAACCTATTATAAGGAGGAGAAGAGAAATGGTAGAAATATTCATTGAGTATTTTTCATAAATAAACATCTCTAATAATAATCTGTATGGTGTTTCTTGCATATATTTCACAGATTGTGACAGATGCCCAGGAATACTTGCCATATTGTGATTAAAATTGTTAAAAAAGGTTGCTCTATGGGACCTGATCAGATGTCTGGACATTTTATCAAATTGCTTTCTGATGTAATTGTAAGACCTTTGACAGGCATATTTAATTGTACATTAGCAAAAGGTTTGATACCTAAAGACTGGAAAAAATAGCTCCTGTATTATAAGGGTAGAAATATATTAGGTAAGAGAAGCTATCACCCGTAAGTCTTACTTCCATTGTGGTGAATTACTTCGAGGCACGTACTTAAAACTGCTTTTATATATATGGGCCAAAACCTAGATGATAACCAGTATGGATTTATGAAAGGAAAATCATTTCTGACTTGCCAAAATATTTCCAACTAAATGTCAAAACTGAGAAATAAAGGGAAAAGATGTTCCGTAGTTTACTTGGTTGTATCAAAAGCTTTTGACTGCTTAAGGCATGGCCACGTTATAAAGTGTTTACAATGGTTAGATGTAAACCCATATATAGTAAAATGGTTAGCAAACTGGTTAACAGAAAGATTACAGTGTTCTGCAAGGTGTAAAATGAAATTGGAGGAAAGTAATTAGAGGAGTGCTTCTGGGTTCTGTATTGGGACTATTACTTTTTAATAAGATGTTTTCTGAAATGCTCAAGTCTAATAGATTTTGGTTAATAAAATATGCAGATGAAAGTAAAATCAGTGCAAAATGATAACAAAGATGATATAAATAAACAGAATACATAGCTAACTAGAATAAATGAATAGGCGACAGAAATAGATTACAATTTAGCACTAAAAAAATAAGGTTGTCATCTGTGGAAAAAGTATAGAAGAAATAAATTTAGACTGAAGAAAATGTATTGGAAATTGATGTTACAGTGAAAAATCTAGGTAACATTGCTGGAAATGGTTTGAGTTTTAAGTGCCATGGTCAAGAAATTAAAGCCAAAGGCTTAAGAGTGGTTGGTCTACTAATGAACATATTTTAAACCAAAAAATCACATAGTACTGATGGATGTATTAATTTCCATTTGCATTGGAAATTGTGCAACAGCATTTCACAGAAAGGATTACAACAATTGGATTACTGTCTTATACTGCAAAATTAAAAAACATAGGTCATTATAGTATTCTATAGAAAGCAGTTAGAGACAAATTGTGTCAAACATTAAAGGCATTAACTATTGATGGTCTGAAGGCAGGATTACATTTAACTTTGGTTAAATCCTATCCTGGGATTAGGGGCAGAGGGCCCGCCTATTTACCGGAGAAGAACAGCACTATATCAAAGGATAGATATGTGACATAACTAATACCAAGACTCTGGAATAAGTTATTGATTATGGTCAAACACAGAAGTCATTAGATATGTTTAAGATAATACTTAATGAATATTAGGGCAGCAGTAAATTTACATTTGGTATTTAGGAGGCTACAGTTCTGAAGGTCTGATCTGACTGTTTGTAGTAAGGGTAAAATTATGTAAACTAAACTACAGAATATTACAGCACCTTTTTAAATAGCTAACCTCTGATTACAAAGTTTAAGTACATTTTATAAAAGTAGTGGCACACATATAGGTTCATAGGTTCATAGGTTTATACTAGGCTATCTGCCCGAGGGCATTTACAAGCCTAGCCCATAGTTTTGTGGCTTACGCCACCCCTTTAGTATGGGGAACTATACCCATTATTTTGCTGTGCCTCTGTTGAGCAGTGACACTGAGGTAATCTCTGGGGTATATCTGCGATCTCCCATCCATTGGTCAAGATTTCTCTTGAACAAGGCCAGCGAGGTGCTCTGCCTCACATATACCGGGATTTTGTTCCACAGCATAGGGAGTCTTTGGGTGATGAATCTATCCCTCCAGCACGTCCTATTAATAGCCGTGTCGAGGTTTAAGTCTCCCACCCTTGTGGCTCTGACGGATCTAGATTTATTGAGGTGAAGCATATTCATCAAATCTGGGTTTGACATGGCCTTGTATGTCAGGCACAGGTCACCTCTGAGCAAGCGTGGCGACTGCATAGCGCTGAAGTTCTTTCAGTCGGGCAGCATAGGACAGATTTTTGAGACCCTTTATCCTTTTGGTGAGGAACTTTTGTGGCCTCTCCAGCTGCTGTAAGTGTCGGGTCAGATACATTCCGAATGGGGCATTGTACTCAATCATTGGTCTGATGAGTGATGAGTATAGGGAAACTATGACCTCCCTTGATCTAGATGTGAATCCCTTCAAGATAAGGTGAGCAATGTAGAAGGTCTTCCTAACTACTTTAGCTACATGGGTGTCGAATGACAGGCTACTGTCAACCTGGGTCCCCAGGTCCCTAATAACTTCTTCTGTGCTCAGTGGATTGCCACCTATATGGTAGCTAGGGGTAACCTTGTTTTTCCCGAAGGGTATGACTATGCATTTTTTGGCATTTAACTTTAGGCCATGGCTCTGGCACCAGTTATCCGTTTCTGTGAGACCCTTCTGAAGGATATCTGTGTCAGATGTGTTTTCACTACGGCCCAGTTTGCAGTCATCTGCAAACTTTGTCAGCCATAACCCTCCTGTGTTTGCTTGTACTTCGGAAAAGTAGATGCCAAACAAGAGTGGGCCCAGGACTGAGCCCTGTGGGGCACCACTTGTGACAGGCTTAGAGTCTGACATGGCGCCAGCAACTCTGACCCTGTGGGTTCTGTCACTCAGCCAGTTTGCAACCCATCTTGTGATGTATGGGTTAACATTTAAGCTGATGAGTTTTTCAATGATACCCGAGTGGGGTATTGTATCGAAAGCTTTCGCCAGATCGAGGTAGGCTGTATGGACTGCCTTTCCCTCATCAATGGCTTTGGTGACTGTTTCGAAAAAGTCAACCAAGTTTAAAAGGCATGATCTGCCTTTGACAAAGCCAAACTGGGTTGGATCCAAAGTCTGCAAATTTTAATATTAAGCCAGGTTGTTGTTGTGTCTTTCGGCTTTTCCCGGTTAGGGGTCGCCACAGTGGAACTCCGGTCTGCTAATGACTGGCAGTGGATTTTTACGTGTGGAGTTGCCAGTTCTGATGCACAATATTAAGTCAGGTGATTGGCTTAATTTTTAAACTGCTGACAATACAGTGTAGCACTGGAGGGTGCTGCGCTCCTGAGTGTGCCATCCTTCAGATGAAATATTAAACTGAGGTCCCATCTGTTTGAGTGGGTGGCATGAAAGATCCCACAGCACCTATCAAAAAGAGTGTGCAAGTTACCCGATGCCCTGACCAATTTTCTCCTAGTAGTATAAATACCATGAACAAGCCTCACAGAACAGAAACAAAAACAGTAATGCTGCTACAGTTCTCAGCACGTTTACGTCGACATGCACTTCATCAGAAAAGCTAAACAGTGCTCAGTGTGCTCTCTTTTATCATACACTTAAATACACATATATATATATATATATATATATATATATATATATATATATATTTTTTTTTTTTTTTTTTTTATATATATTTTTATACACATTTTAATATTTTTCATACATACATTTTTACATGTTTTTCAAATATTTTGCACACAGGTACATTTTTATGTATTAATTAAAATGGTTTTTAGAGCATACAATATTTATATACATTTTTACTATGTATTCCTGCCTGTAAAGTTTTTGTTTCACCACTAGATGGTGACATTGTTTCTTTGATTTTGTTAAGAAATCTGCAATTTCAACAACAATGATGTTAATTGAATGTATTAACATTTTAATTAGTTAGGAGACACCATTGGTAGATTCAAATAACATCTGACATAAATTTAGCACACTGAGCACTGTTTTGCTCTTCTGATGAAGTGCATGTCGACGAAAACACACTGAGAACTGTAGCAGCGTTATTGTTTTTGTTTCTGTTCTGTGAGGTTTGTTCGTGGAGTGAAAATAAACATCTCTTGCTGATCTGCTGTGCCTGTCTTTTGAGTTTACCAGTGTGAGTTTGGGCACATTGACCACTTATTTTTATTTACTAGTATAAATATCATCTCAGGCCTCCCCTGAAATGAGGCCACTAGCCTAGTGAGACCAACCTGGTCAACAAAAGAGGGATAAATAGATAAGATAGATAGATAGATAGATAGATAGACAGATAGATAGATAGATAGATAGATAGATAGATAGATAGATAGATAGATAGATAAATGGATAATGATCTCAGGCTGTGCATCAGATTCACTGCCTAACAAAGCATTGGTGACTTCCAAAAGAAAAAAAGATTAATAACCTCTTGCTACTAATCCTAATCATAATGTTTAATAAAACGTAGTGTCCATTATGGTGACCACAACAGTATCCAACAACAGAGGAACATAGGAGGCTTCAAGAAAATGACAATTTATTAAAATAAAGCAGAGTCTAGAAGCCATTACTTTAAGTATACCTAGCAACATTTTAACTTTAAGCCATTTCATGGTGAATTGTTCGGACTGCTTTAATAGCACTCATTTAAACACCAAGTTATCTTTAAAAAACTATTGTACCGTGTAAAACAAAAATGCAATACATACAGTTTAAAGGGCATATTTTATACATCAACATACTCAATAAATATAATATGTGCATGCACACACGAGCACACCCACACAGAAACACACACACACACACACACACACACACACACACACACACACACACACACACAGCTGGATCATGGTCAAACTAGGCCCTAGGCAGGATAATGTATTGGAACCCCCCCAGTCATTCCAGAGTCCCATTACTTGCCTATTTCTTCCTAGTTACCATAAACACTGTTCAAACCTCTCAGGTTTTCTGCTTTACTTCTATAATGATTATTTGGATTTAATTTAATACTTATTTCAAATTTTATAGCACAAACACTGATAGACATTTGCTAATCAAAGCAATACAGTCTCACAATGAAAACAGACTTAGCATTAAAACTTATCTGCCCCTGAAACTCCCTTTCACTGAAACAACATTGAAACCTACATTTAAAGAAAATGCATCTGGTCTGTGGTGTATAAAGTTTACCTTTAGGCTGTTTTCATATCATAGGCCACTTGCACAAATTTTAGGACTGTGCATACATGCATGTGTTCTTTGATTCACCTTCCTGATTGTATTAATTTATATTCCCTGTATAATACAGCACAGCTTGTTAAAGTGTGTTTTAAATTTGTAGTTCTGAACATTTTTCCAGCAGACAATGAAACAAAATGTATGAAACAATAATGATAAAAATGCCCAATTCAAAAAATGTCATCAAAAAAGTCTACTCAAACTTATATCAGCAATCCCTCTACATACTGTGGGAGTAGAACCCACAAACATCTGACTCTACTGGACTCCTAGATTACTCCCAGATCCAATCTCTCAAGTGACTTCATCACTGTGATAAAAATAACAGTGTTAAGTTACTTTTATGAACAGATGGTCTATGCACCCATTAGTTGCAGCCACTTTATTGAGTGCGTACATGCACCGCAGATGTCAAGTTGTGATTTAAAAAAACTGCCACTGCAAAAGCATTCTAACTTGCTTCTCACAAACCAGTCCTGCAATGTCAGATTGTTATCTGTTTAACGTATTAAAAGCACAGCAGGATCAGTTATTTTCATCCACAAACAACCCTCGTATTGTTTTATTGTAATAAAAAATAATATGTGGTTCTTGTGCTGTTCCATCCAGCTAAGACCAATGACCTCTTCTTCTCCATATTTTCTGCCAACAAGACACAACTCTCCCCTGTCTCAAGGGCTAAACTCTTAGGACTTACCATCGACCCTCAGCTCAAATTTAACCAACACATGTCAATAACCATTTCTAAACTCCACAAAAGATTAGGCTCCCTCTACAGATGCAAAAGGTATCTAACCACTGAATCTCACATTGTCATAGCCAGAACCCATCTCCTATCTACACTACTATATGCTTCCCCCACACTAACAAACTTAAATAAAACTGACTTGAATAAACTTTCCACCTGCTATAAACAAATTGCTAGATTTGCTGCCAGTGCCAAATCACACTCCCACCATTGCCATGCCCTACACTCCTTACATTGGCTAGAATTCCACAACCTACTAAGGTGCCATCAACTCAACTTAGCCCACCAAATACTGTACTACCCCCCCCCCACCCCCAAAAAATTGCTCTGATCCACCTTCTAAACGTCTATAATTCTAATAGACAATTATGGTCCAGCAACAAAGTCTTAACTGAAACCATCTCATGTAAAAACAATTATGGGGAATCTCTCATTTGCCCAAGAAATCACTAAAACTTGGAACAACCTTCCGCCTGACCTCAGACTTCAAAAATGTACATCCTCTTTTAAGAGCCTCCTCAAATCATATTTCTACCCCAACCATCTATGCAACTGCAATGGACCTCCATAAAGCTACATCTAACTATAGCAATATACCTGGATAACACAGGAGCTATGCTCTGCCAAGGCTTCTGTATATACTATATGTACATATACATTATATATATTCTTTATATACTTTTTATATACTGATTATATTAGGAAATACCTTATCAGACTGTTCTCTAGATATGCTCATTGTATATATTGTACATAAGATGCTGAGATCCCTCATAAAATCCTCCAAAGCTAGTTAGGAAAATAAAATTGCCAAATATTCGAAAGACAACCACAAGGCATTCTATAGCTATGTCAAGAATCTAAATGGCAATGCTCAGATTTGCTCTGAGCTACAACAGAATGGCATTAAATATACTGATCCCAAGGATGTTGCCAGTATCCTGGCAGATCGATTCAGTGCCAACTTTACCCCCCCTCTCACCCCCTAAAGGGCCCACCTCAATACCAAAAGATTGCCAAATTCTGGTAATAATGGCCACACAGGTAAAAAAATGCACTCTCCAAAGCTAAGAATACAGCATCCATGGGACTAGACGACACCCCGGGCTGTGTACTACATGAACTATAAAATGAACTGGCACCTCACCTAAGTGTCATGTTTAATCATAGCCTCACCTCAGGCTTCGTGCCCACTGAGTGGTGCACAGCTACAGTTCTCCCACTCCATAAGGGGGATACACCTTGGATCCTGGGAACTACCGCCCCATCAGTCTGATGAGCTTGATCTGCAAGGCCATGGAACGTATTATCATGGAACTTATAAACAAAGACATCAGCAACCTTCAAACACTGGATCCCACCCAGTTTGTGTTCATGAAGGGCCGCTCTTGTCTCATGAACCTGATTGACTTCTTCTAATCAGTCTCCAGAGCTGTGGACAAGGGTAAGGCGGTCCACACAGCCTATCTGGACCTCGCCAAGGCCTTTGACACCATCCCCCACTCTGGAATCATAGTTAAACTTACTAAGCTGGGCATTAATTCCTACATCACTCAAAGGGTTGTCAACTGGCTTACTGACAGAACCCACACTGTAAAAGTAGCCGACTCCAAATCCAGCTTCAGACAAGTGGAGTACCTCAGGGTTCAGTCCTGGGACTGCTCTTGTTTAGCATCTACTTCTCTGAAATACAGGCCAACACTAAGGGACTCTGGCTAACAAAGTTCGCAGATGACTGCAAACTGGGAGCCATTATCGAATCCCCAAATGATGTGGATATTCTACAAAACGGCCTTACAGAAACAGATGCTTGGTGCCAGAGCCATGGGCTCAAGCTCAATGCCAAGAGATGTATAGTTATCCCCTTTGGGAAAAATCATGTACCCATGAATTACCACATAGGTGGCAGTACACTAAACACCGAAAGTGTGATAAGAGACTTAGGGACACAGGTGGACAGTGGTCTCACCTTCGATAACCACATCGCCACAACAGTCAGGAAATTCTTCTATGTGGCACACCTCATCACTAAGGGCTTTTCATCCAGAAAAAAGGAGGTCATTGTCCCACTGTTCTCATTCCTCATTACACCCATTATATAATACAACACCCCATTTGGTATGTACCTCTCAAGACATCTGCAACAACTGGAAAGGCCGCAGAAATACCTCACTAAAAGAATCACAGGCCTAAAGCAGATGCCCCCCAGCTATACTCTGTTGCATATCGTCTACTCTGAGGCGATCTCTTAGGTTCATAGGTTCATACTAGGCTATCTGCCCTAGGGCATTTATAAGCCTAGCCAGAGTGTGTTTGGCTTTCACCACCCATTTTAAATTAATTTTGCTATGCCCTTTTTCGAGGTTAGTATACTGTGCCTCTGTCTAACAGTGACACAGAAGTGATACCCGGGGTAAACCTACGATCTCCCATCCACTCATCAAGATTCCTCTTGAAGAGAGTCAATGAGGGACTCTGCCTAACCTGGAATGGGATTTTATTCCAGAGTGAAGGGAGCCTCTGGGTTATGAATCTGTCCCTCCAGCATGTCCTATTTATTTCAGTGCTGAGGTTCAAGTCTCTCGAGCACGTAGCTCAATGGGATTTGGAATTTCTGAGGTGCAGCATGTCCATTAATTCCAGGTTGGACATGGCTTTATACGTCAGGCACAGATCGTCTCTGAGCAGGCGGTATGCCATTGAGTAGAGCTGGAGTTTCTTTAACCAGGCAGCATATGGCATCTGTTTGAGCCCTTTGATCCTCTTGGTGAGGTACTTTTGGGGTCTTTCCAGTAGCTGCAGGTGTCTGGTAAGGTACATCCCAAAAGAGGCATTGTACTCAATTATGGGCCTGATGAGGGATGAGTAAAGAGGCATGATGACCTCCCCTGATCTAGATGTGAATCCCTTCATGATTAGGTGGGCTATATAAAATGTTTTTCTAACCACTTTGGCCACATGGTTGTCAAATGGGAGATTGCTACTAACTTGGGTCCCCAGGTCCCTAATTACTTCTTCTGTACTTAATGGATTACCACCTATGTGGTATTTGTGGGCACTTTGTTTTTTCCAAAGGGGATGACGATATACTTTTTGGCGTTTAGCTTGAGGCCATGGCTCTGGCACCAGTTGTCTGTTTCTATGAGGCCCTTTTGTAGGATGCTTGTGCAGGCTGGAGAGTCGATTATGGCGCCCAGTTTGCAGTCATCTGCGAACTTGGTCAGCCACAGTCCTTCCATGTTGGCCTGTATCTCCGAGAAATATATACCGAACAAGAGAGGTCCCAGGACTGAGCCTTGTGGGACGCCACTTGTAACTGGTTTGGAGTCTGACATGGCTCCAGCAATTCTAACCATGTGGGTTCTGTCCTTGAGCCAGTTTGCAACCCATCTAGTGACATAGGGGTTTATATTTAAGCTGGTGAGCTTATCTATAATGCACGAGTGGGGTATTGTATCGAAGGCTTTATGCAGGTCCAGGTAGGCTGTGTGGACCACCTATCCCTCGTCAATGGCCTTGGTGACTGTTTCAAAGAAATCGACCAGGTTTAAGAGGCAGGATCTGCCCTTAACAAAGCCAAACTGGGTAGGATCCAGTGTCTGTAGGTCCCCAATATCATTATTTATGAGGTCCATGATGATCCTTTCCATAGCTTTGCAGACCAAGCTAGTCAGGCTTATGGGGTGATAGTTTCCAGGATCCGTTGAGGCACCACCTTTGTGGAGAGGGACCACTGTTGCTGTACGCCACTCTTTGGGTACATATCCTGTAGTAAGGCTGAGATTGAACAGTAGTTTTATGTTTGGGTTTAGCTCTTCTTGGAGTTCATGTAGGACACAGCCCGGGACACCGTCTGGTCCCATTGATGCTGTGTTTTTGCTTTGGAGAGGCGGCTCTTACCTGAGCATCTGAGATGTCAGGGGCAGCAGTCTGCTGGGATAGATATTTGCCCTTTGGTGGGGAGTGGGGAGAAGTTTGCGCTGAACCTGTCAGCTAGGATGTTGGCAATGTCTGTGGGTTCGGTGTATTTTTTGTCATTTTGGACTAATTCTGAGCATATCTGGGAATTCCCACCCAGGTTCCTAACATAACTAAAGAAAGCCTTGTGATTATCCTTAGTGTCCTGTGCAATTTTTCTCTCGAAGCTGGCCTTAGACGATTTTATGAATGCCCGTAGTTTTTTGCTAATACTGATCAGAGATGCCTTCCCTTTTTGGGATTTTGCTCTATCTAGTAGCTTCCTCCTTCTATTGTATAGTTTGTTTATGGCTGGGGTCCACCAGACAGGATGTCTGCTTTTGGAGGATCTGCTTAACATACAAGGCCATGTCAAACCCCGAGCTGTTGGACATGCTACACTTAAAGAAATCCCAATCCCTCAGAGCCAGGGATCTAAACCTTGTCATCACAAGGAACAAAACATGCTGGAGGGATAGGTTCCTGACCCAGAGACTCCCCAGACTCTGGAATAAACTGCCCATATATGTCAAGCAGAGCGCCTCTTTGGCCCTTTTTAAAAGGAACCTTGACAATTGGATGGGAGATAGGAAACTCACCCCGGGGAACACGTCAGTCACCCTGCTAGACAGGGGTCCAGGGAAGTAAATATTGTGAGAAGAAATATCCAGGGAATTGTTATGGCTAGGCTTGTACAGGCCCTAGGGCAGATAGCCTAGTGCCAACCTATGATAATGTTATATGTTCGTTCTTCCCAGGAATGGACAATGCTGAAAATTGGTATTTTAACTACTGTAATGTTTCTAAGAGTCACTTGTAACCA